>NC_137818.1:19396023-19451023 GCF_963921795.1 Nannobrachium achirus
ATGTCAAATCGACGGGCTTCATCGGGACTATAGTTTAATTTATACCAGAAAGACTCCCTAATCGGGAGATAAGCGACCTTCATGTCGCATACACAAACTTTAGAAGACAATCGTAGCCAATCAGGAGGGAATATGGGAAATGGGACAGATCCATGTTGATGACATGACTTTAGAGCTTTGCATGATTTTAGGCCAAAATCTGTAGGAGCAGTGTCCAAAAATGTGTTTTGCACTAGAAGAGGGGCCTCTTCTAGTGCAAAACACATTTTTGGACACTGCTCCTACAGAGGTTGTGATTTGCCATCCAAGGAGTGTGTGTGTGTGTGTGTGTGCAAAGTTTGGCATCGATAGGGCCAACGGTGCCAGAGATAGAGTAGGGGCAAAAGTGTGATGTGACGGACAGACGGACGGACAGACAGACAGACAGACAGACAGACAGACAGACAGACAGACAGACAGACAGACAGACAGACAGACAGCTAGTCATTTTAACGTATACTCAGGCTTTTGTGTGAGCACTACAGGCGTTTTTTTATGTTGCTTGATTCAGTATTCAGATACTGACCCCATCTGAAAACTGTGCCAAGGGCCTCACAACATTTTGTTTCTTGAAAATAGCAGATCTACAAGCTTGCAGATCCGTTATTTTCAAGGAGCTGCTGTATCTGGGGGTCAAAGTGGTTGTACTGATTTAGCTGGGGATTTCGCTTTCCTGGGAACCCTCATTTGAGAACCACTGCCCTAGGAGCATCTCACACTAGTCGGAAATCACAATTTGTGGCCGCTTAACTCACATGCCCTTGAAACAGTTTAAACTTTCCTAGTCTTTGAGTAATAGGACCTTTGGAAACAATGGGAAAAGGTATCTATCTTATCTGATACATTTTTAATGTATTGCAGGCATATTTCACTCTGAGAGCCGTACCAATCTGCACGGTGGACAGAGACACTCTTAGAGAAGTGCTTGGACAATTATTACTAGTACTGAGTCTGGTCATTGTCAGTATTGAAGTTATCTACAGATGTGCCAAAACTGTCAAAACTTCACACGTCCTGCCATTGGCAAGAAAGTAGATTTCCAGTGGATTGGCAGAACATTGACAATGACAAAGGAGGGCATTTAAAAATGGTGCTAAAATGCGAATCCGATTCAGAAGCCCTGATTCCCTTCTCTGCCAGCAGGGGTAGCAAGTTTACAGGTTCTCTCTCTCTCTCAATTCAATTCAATTTCAATTCAAAGGGCTTTATTGGCATGAGAAAACACACGTTAACATTTATACCGTTGGCTTGTGGTTTGAGACTTCCTGTTTATCCGCATTCTTTGTTGAGCTATGTTCTAGCACACCACGTGCCCAATTTTTGCCACATTTAGCCTTAAAATCTATCATACCATGTTGCCTTTGCTTAGTCTACTTTTAATTGTTCAGCATACATTTTGTTTTCGTCTTTTTGGATAATATTTGGCGCAATAAATGATTGTGCAACATTTCCACAACATTACGCTATAGCTTATAGCGCATGTCGTGTGTTACATCGCATTTGGTCACCAAGTGAATTCCGTTTATGCCGTTACGTCCTGCCATCACTGCAATAACGGCAGGTCACAGAATTGACGCAGCATGTGAAGCCTGAAGTAGCCTGTTGGGATTCAGCTTATGATGCGGTAGATGTACAGAGTACAATTCTCAGTGTGCATTTAACTCAGAGGAGTGTACAAAGGTGGTTCAGTTTCCTTCCACTGAGGAATATTGCGGTCTGGTATTTGGTACAGCAGTGCAGAGAGGGGTGAGGGAATGTCCGGCGAATTAGGATGTATTGAGTGTATTGAGTCTGTGTCAGAGAGAGAGGGAGAGAGGTAGAGACAAGGGCAGGACCTATTGAACTCTAACTTCAGAGAAGTGCGTTGCTCTGACCAAAGGTAGAAATAGCCTTCAAAGGGAGCGCAGTCTGCAAATAGCCACTGACGCAGTTCTTTGTAGTGGCTGCGGTGGATCTGATCTGAACCGGTTCGGTCGGCTTTTCAAAGACACGCCGCACATCATGTCACGCTGAGGGCTCAGAGGCCAAGATGAAAAGAGACGGTGGTATAAAAAAAATAATACAAAATACAAAATGAACATGTGCCGTGCGAGGCAATTAGTAACCATGGCGATGAATGAAGGGAGGGAGGGAGGCAGGGAATATGCTGCCTTTCACACGAACAAGCTTGTCTCAATTCAGAGGGCTGCATTGTGTACAGTACATACACACACACACACACACACACACACACACACACACACACACACACGTACACACACACACACACGTACACAAATGCAGCACGTGCATAGTAAACACAAAAACTCACACACACATGAAAAGCATGTGAGTTTTGTGACGGGTACGTTGGCTAACATCTGTCCCATCCCAAATCGGTGCTGGTAATGCCAATGATGCAATCAGACAGCCATTGCTAATGCTGCTGATAGCTGATCTATCAGATAGACACACACATGCATGCCACGTGTATGTGCATGCGTGCGCACTCACAGTCAAGGCACCGCTGCCAGAATGTGATCCGGCTCATTCATGCGTTTCCCCGTGTCCCTCGCAGCACACACATGTAATACACGCATCCTTCACTTAACATATGGCATTGTTCAGGCTAAGCAGCCTTATCGGCGCGGGGATACGAGCGGGAAGGCAAAACGATTATGGAAATTCTGTTTGTCGGGAGGGGGGGGAGAGAACAAGCAACGCTAATACCGCAGGCTTGCCTGTCGAGCGAGTGCGAGGCGGGGACTCTTAATGGTATTTATTCAATATTCTCTGGATATAGTCTCAACGAAACGCTGTTTTAATATCCCCAAAACGGTACATCTCTGCACGTATCGCCGCCGGCACCATTTGTCGCGGGGAAAGCGAGGCGGCGGCGTAGTTATCGAATAAAATGAAAGGAGGTATTTGAGGACCGATCGCGGCGGCAGAGGCCGAATCATTCTCGAAATGAATAGATTAGCTTATTTACTCGCGCACTCAATTAATTGTCTCCCGAGCCAGGCTCCTCGTGTAGACTTAAGGAGGGATTGCTTTAACCTCTAGCTGCGTCTAGCATGTCTCTGACGGCCTGCCCTCCCATGGCCCTCTCACTTAAGACGTGCACTGTATTAAAAACCCGTCCTTTCTTTGGCCGGGATCCCTGTCTTGGCTTCCGTCCAAGACCACACACTTTCAAAGTTGCTGTCTGTATACAGTACAGAACCTAATAAGCCTCCTCAGGTCCTCCTTGGCTCTATTTGTATTTTAAAGCCAAGTCCCTTTCTCTGCAATACCTTTGTGCAAGTGTTGGGTAGTCTGTCTGCGCGTGCACACTTCGCGAGCGTGTGCGTTTGTGCGAAGAGAAAGAGACTAACAGACAGAGAGAGAGAGTTTGTGTGCCTGTGTGTGTGTGTGTGTGTGTGTGTGTGTGTGTGTGTGTGTGTGTGTGTGTGTGTGTGTGTGTGTGTGTATACAGAGTTGAAGTTTATTGGGTTACTGGAGAGGAAAGGATAACACAGTGACAGATCCTGGGGCTTCGCTGCTTAATTATATGTCTCAGTCCCTTTCCCTTTAACTAATAACACAGGCTGGGAGTCACACTCGGTTGCACAATGTGCTCCTTACACCTGCGATTACTCGGCCAGCCAAGCCAGGCACCCTGCAGGTACTAGGTAGACACTGTAGAGACACGGCACGTTGCATGCAAATAACCAGACACAAATATCCAGCCGCCCTCTCGGGAGAGTATTTTTTGCAGGTCTTTAAGTCTGAGTGTAGGCCCTATCAAAAAAGCAACTGGGTTAAGCACCGTTGGGTCGGACCAGTTTAACATTCACCAGGTTAACTTCGTTCACGAGCGTCGGCAGGTTAGCATTTCACCAGGTTAGCATTCACCAGCGTCGGCAGGTTAGCATTCACCAGCATTAGTTTTACTGAGGTTAGGGTTAGGGTTAAGGTTAGGTTTAGTTGTACTGTATCTCCGTCCCCCCCAAATTTAGTCAACTCCGCGCAGCCAATCACAAGCTTCGGTCTGCCTTAACCCAGTTGCTTTTTTTACCCACACCAAAGTATGGTCGCCAGCTGATAAACTATTTTTTGTGCGCGGCTGACTAAAAACACAGAGAGCGCATTCTGTCCCAAAGCTAGTTCCGTGCCTGTCAGTCACTTTCAGAAAACCTCCCCATTCTGCCTTTGAATTACCCGATTGGACAGAGGGAAAAACCGGAGAATTCATCTGCTCCAGCATAAACGCGGCACACAGAAATCCTCTACTGGCATGAAACCGCCCCCTTCCCTTTGAAATGCATTAGCGTAATGGGGAATCCACTCTCATAGGTACTTTGGTGTGGGTGCAGCCATAATCTGTAAGTAAGTAAGTAAAAGTAATATTTAAAAGTAATATATAAAATATTATTTTGTTTTCATGCAGAATGTCCCCTTTCTGTCCAAATCCAACCCAGTGGTGCCTGGAAAGCGGACCTTAAACCGATGATGGTGATGATGATGATGACCGTATAAATCTTTTTCGAAAATAGCAGATCTACAAGCTCACAAAGCGTTGCATTGTGAGCATTGAGGGCCTGGAGCAGAAGTAAAAGTACTGAAAATTGGAAATACTCAAAAATCCCCAAAATTTTACATGAGTACAGTACTCAAGTAAATGTACTTAGTTAATCTTTACACCACTGCCCGTGTATTCCCTCACCGATGCAACCGACGTCCTTTTCCACTCTCATTCTTTTCTCGAAGTAATCTCTTTTCGTGAAACATTTGGCCTGTCTTGGGGCACCAGCTGTACCACTTAGAGAGCGGCCGTGTTGTGTGTATTTCACAAGGCTAGCTAGCCGGTGAGCTGCGGCCATTTTTAAAACTCCAACCCGCTTCCCTCTGCCAGCTGGCTGTGCCCCTTGTTGCTGCCCCTACCCCAAAACAGCTGGTTGAGCTGCAGAGCTAGCTAGCTGTTCTTCATGGCCCCATACTCTGCCCTTGGTTAAAGATGCATGACATACAAATGCTGGCCGATGTCCGATAATATGCAGGGTCATCTGATACCGATTATGTTACATTATTAATTATATAATATATTTATATTGAGTTGAGCTGATCTTTTTTCTTTTCTTTTTCAAAGCCATTGACGGTCACGTTATTATTGCGTAAATATCTGTGAAATATCGGTCAATATTGGTGAAATACCGGTCAAAAAAATATCTGAATTACCATGAAATGGTCATGCTGCTTCTCTCTTTACTCTGGCATTGGTTAAACCTCGCTTAACCTAACCTTAACCCCTAACCTCAGTAAAACTAACGCTGGTGAATGCTAACCTGGTGAGTAGCTAACCTGCAGACGCTGGTGAAGGTTAACCTGGTCAGTAGCTAACCTGCCCGTGCTAGTGAATGCTAACCTGGTGAATGTTAACCTGGTCTAACCAACGGGAGGTCTAACCAATGCTCAGTTCCCCTTTCTGTTTAATCCCTCCACTTTTCAGGCGAGTGTTCTCGATCCGTCGCAAAGCATAATTCAATAATATCGAATTGTACTTTTCCTTAAATTATATGCCAACACCGGCTGCCTGGAGTGTTACTCCCCGCCACACAACACAAATAGCGTCAGACTCTCTCGTGCTTTCTCCAGAGTCGAGCTCAGACAGTGAGGCTTAACGTATTTACACTCGTAGCGGGAGGATGGAACAAAACAAACAAAAACAAATTATTCAGAGAAAGTCTCTCCGCAGGCACAACAATAAGTGCAAATAAGCTTGCAGACTACTCGACCTTGGACTTCAGGCATGAGACGACGTCTCTGCCGCTCCCCCTCCCTCCCTCCCAGGCGGAGGGGCAGGGTCAGCCCTAAGCAGCAAATGAAGCCCTCATCAATGCAAACACGGAGAGCGCGGAGAGAGGGGAAAACATAAGTGCTATTTTTAGGGCGCCGTTAATGACGGCCGCAGCAGTTCAGTTCCCTGGGTGTTAGCGCACACACAGAGGATGTGTGAGAGGGAGGTAAATAGACGGACGCACATCTAAGCGCGTGTGCGTACGAGGACACGCACGCACACGCACACACACACACCACACACACACACACACACACACACACACACACACACACACACACACACACACACAGAGAGAAAGATAGGGAGCTATACAATTAGAGTTGCTGTCTTGCACTGACATTCCTTCCACAGAGCTGTGTGTATACGCCGAGGCCAATCGCGCTGTCAAAACATTTCCCTGTGGCGGGGCGAGAAGTGCACGCGTCCTGACTCCGAAGCAGAAATACACACGAGTCCTGACTGTGCAAGCTATAGTTCTGTCACACGCACGCACACATGCTCACACACACACACGAGTGTGCGCACGTGCTTGCTCACACGTGTATGCACACAGACACAAAATAAACCGCCCCACACGAAAACCTTAACACTTTGACCGCCACGGAGGTCATATGACGTCGCGTTTTTACCCCCCCCGCGCTGCCACCGGCGTCATATGACGCCGGAATGTCTTTTTTTTAATTAACACAAGATTAGGAGCATATGTATCACTGACGCTTGGATTCAGCCGTCCTGGGCCCTGGAATGACTAAAATCACCATGGTTACCATTGTGTGGCCAATCAGCTTGTGTTACCTTGTGTTACCATGGTGATTTGGTACATGACCGTCCTCCCCAGGCCTGGGATTGCTGGATGTACGGCATTCACGGAAGGAGCAGCATGTGTTTGGGGGGGGGTTTAGTTTAGTGCTTTACTATACTACTGAGGACTACTTCTACAGCGTTACATGTGATCTGAAAAGTTTTACTGGATCGTCATGGTTCATCGACCAGGCCACCAGGGACCACCGAGCCGCGGCGTCGCAGCGAAAAGAACTGCTATATAAAGTAAGTGGTTGTTGCTAGATTGATTGATTGATACAGTGGTGTATTGCCGTGTTTGGGGGCTCGCCGACGTCGCTCCGAGAGCAAGCATGAGATGAGAGATGATTATGCTCATCTCGGATCACAACAGGTGGTCCGCGCGCGGACCACCGATTGAGCAGGGCGTTTAGCTCAGCGGCGTCAGTTCAGAAAAAGCTAAGTTATGGCAACATGACTGGTGTCTTTCACGCGCGCGAGGCTCGCGTGCAAGACACCAGTCATGTTACCATACCTTGACAACAGGCACGATTACAGTACATTTTATTATATTCCCCCTGTAGCCAAGGTATGGCAGCTGCCATAGCTTGCCATACCCAATTGACGCCTCTTTAGCTTAGCTTGGTGAGAAAGGAGGACAGATGCTCCATTTAGTGCAAAACAAACACATCCCAGCAAAACAACCACTATAAGTCACTCGCAAACGTCGCAGTCTGACCAATCCAGCGAGATGGAGATCGAAAAAGAATCCCAGTGGTAATCCTCATTGTATTTTTATAGTTTTATCGTGTTTTATTCTAAAAGTAACCTGGTGCCAACGTTGTTTGCTAAGCCTGCTCAGATTTCCTCTCTCTCTTCCTCTCTCTCTTCCTCTCTCTCTCTCTCTCTCTCTCTCTCTCTGCCATGATACAAGAGAGAAAGTTGGGGAGAGAGAGATTGATTGATTGATTGATTGATTGAAGACTATTAGAAGTTTGCATAGGAAAAGGTACAGTTTCATGACGGTACAGTTCACTGGTACAAGGTCTACTAAAAGGAGATCATGAGATCCATGAAAAGACTAGGCTTATTTCCATAGTAAACCATTGCAGTATCTCATATAACATTGAATGACAGACGGATAGAACACAGTACTATGCAGTAGATATAGTCAGGAAAAAAGGGGGAAATAAAAAACAGTATAAAAACATACAGTAGGTAAATACAAAGAAGGGATTGATTGATTGATTGAAGACTTTATTAGAAGTTTGCATAGGAAAAGGTACAGTTTCATGACGGTACAGTTCACTGGTACAAGGTCTACTAAAAGGAGAGCCATGAAAATACTAAGCTCATAGTGCCTTGCTGGGCTATGAGCTTGTAGATCGGCTATTAGGCATCATATGTAAATGGAAGATCTACAAGCTCATAGCGCGGTGCCGGGCTATGAGCTTGTAGATCTGCTATTTTGGAAATATATGTACCTGTGTATATAAAATGTATAGCAAATAATTATATATACCTTATGGTAATTATGTTTTTTTTTTCATAATTACTCTTACTTGCAGTTGCCTGGTCTGGATTCTAACATGGTGAAGTTTGTCGCAGTTGGCTTGACTTTGTCAATACAAACATTTCCATATGAATGTACATCAATTTTTATTTAATTTTATGTATTATGACTTTGAATTGCTCAGGGTAGTTTGACCGTTTTAGTTTGAAGTGACTAAAATGATGATTGCAATGGAACACATCTACAACTATACTGAAGTGAAACAGCAATGTAAAGTTTTTTTTTAATCTTTATCAGAGTTTTTATCTTTATTTTTGAGATGTCTGATGTCTAACTGAAGGCTTGAATAAAAAATCCCAGGTCAAAACACAGTGGATTCTACTCTGTCTCTCCTTCATCCTGGGAAGATGAAAAAAGAGCCTCTGTCAGTCTCCTGGCTTCTTCCACTTTCCTGCCTTATAACTAGACCACGGTACAACTTTTTTTTAACTTTTTTTTTACAGCATTATGGCCGGTACCCTGTTCTTCATTTAGAGGTACTGTGTGTTCTTGTACCATTTACCAATTTGTTTCTAGGGCTTCTGAAAGTTTTTTTCCTTTGACCTCAATTATCTCAGAAAGTAAATTTCTGATGCTCCTTTTTCATCTGTACAGCTTTCGCTCTCCCTCAGGTTTCTCCACAGCAGAACACCACAGCAGGACGAAATTTTTATGGTGAAAGCTAAGGTTCCGACTCTATATTCTCTGAAATTTTTGTCAATTTTCGTACATCCTACCATTTTCAATTTATTCCGTCAAAAATGAATGGCCGTCTATGGTGGCAAGGGTTATACCCTTAAAACCCTTAACATTGTGGCAGTCAAAGTGTTAAGATACACATCATAACCGAGGTGAGCTGGGTGCGTTGCATGCCTGTGGAAATGCTATGTTTGCGCGGATATAGACGTGACATCACAGAGGGCATGCAGCAGCAGAAGCGTACAGTATAAAGCACACTAAGCTCCGCTGGTCTGCCACTGCAGGCTCCGCAGGGAGGGGATAGAGCACAGCAGGGAGCCAGCACATCAATGTATATAACCTCTAACTGTAACCTCCATACCGTAAAACACATTTTACCCTATATCTGTGCGGACAGATAGCCTATACGCTTATTATCTAGCCACCCGTTGCTAACAGGCTGCCATATTGTTATTATTAACTTGGACCGTAGCGGTAAAAAGGTTATTATTTTAAAATATACATTTTGTTCTATGCGACTGTAGAGTCTGTTCTCCTACCTACAGTATATGGTAGTGAATGCTGGACCCTGAAGCCAACTCTGCAGAAGTCTCTAGACAGGTGCTACACCAGAGTATAGTGCTCAACATCAGCAAGAGTACACATGTTACCAACAAAAATCTGTATGCTGGAATATTAGCGACAAAATAGCAGCCAGGAGAATGAGACTTGCAGGACACTGCCAAAGACACTAAGAGCTGCCAGCCAGCAAACTAGTGCTGTGGGAACCAACACATGGGCACCGGTCACAAGGGTGTCCCACACTAACATATGTGGATGTACTCAAGAAAGACGCAGGAGCGCAAAGCACCAACGAGCTGGCCGGATGTATGGAGAACCCGGGATGACTGGAAGCGACGATGGAGGGCTCGTCTGAGGACGACCTAGAGAGTTTCTTATACCCCACCCTCTGGGTCGTAAAGAAAATGTCACATTCAGAAATGACAAAGAGCTGTTTCAAAATGAAAACATTTTGACCAGGCATTTTTACTCATTATTAGCAGAAACTGTGGGTAAGACACAGGGAGAAACAATGACAACATAAACCACTGTACATCCCATAGCTTGGAGGGGCTAGTGCGTTGTAAAGCCAACCAGCCGACCAATGGTGTAACTTCCTCAGTCTGAGATTCGGTCAGTCAGCCAATCATTCGCATGGTCAGTCAGCCGATCATTCGCATGCTCCTAGGGGCTGGGCCTGCTGTGTGGTTCAGGCAAAAACTATTTTCTCCTTTTAGGTTTACTCACAGCTAATTATGAATGTTATTTTCATGCAGAAAGTGTAAAAATTTACCCATAAGGGTCCATTGTACTGTGCAGAATGGTGCATGCTCACAATAATTGGTGTCAGCGGAGCGCAGAAATCTCCCTTTTACATTTACGTTAGCTACTGCACTCTCATGAGCAAACACGTCAGTTAATAAATAGCCAATGAGGCAGCTAAACTTGGGCAGGGTGGAGAAAATGTATTCAGTTATGAATCACATTTCCTTTGTGTGACAGTTCTTATAGTGCTGTGTACATCGCCGTACGAATACATACCGGTAACACACACTGTTGCAGCGATACACACTATTTAACTATCATCGTAATGACCATGTCTTGAGACAGGACTGCCCCACAGGCATGCATGCAGACAGAGAGAGAGTGCAGATGGATATGCCATTCTCCTTTGTAAATATTTGGAGTCGAGCTGAAAGCTTTTCCATTTCAGAGGTCCATTGTCAGCAAACAAAGGGATATGCTCATGTCAGCATGTATGTGTGTGCATTTTGCAGATTACTCTTTGCCTATTTCCATATCAGCCTGTCCGACAAAAGGCAGACAATGCGATGTAATTTGAAGCACTTTTATTTTTTTGTTGTGGCCCTTGTCCCCCCTCGCGGAACAAGAGTGGCGTCACAGAATGCCCCTTTCTCCTCGCGGCTGTGTAACAGGCATTTTGTCATCTGCTATCAAATGATTAGGAGACTAATGCCAGCTGTCCCTGTGGCCTCCCCAATGCTGTCAAAGTCATCCGCTGCTGTGTTGGGTTTTCTTTTTGAGAGCTGGGAGGCACCAAACATTTTAGTTTTTTTGTGGTCAGAAATTAGGTGGGCCATTTTGTCAAGCATTTGATTCTTTATTCTATTCATCATTATTCCTATTATTCCAATTATGACTTTTTTAATGCAAAGTATGGGTCTTCTTTTTGTTTGTTTTTGTGAAACAAGTCATCAGGTCATCAATATCTATTTTGGGACCCTCTGTCATTCTTTGATACTGCAGGTGGAATACAGAACCAACGTGGAGAGCACATGAACATTTTGTGTTGTTTCCTGGTATGGCTCATTTAATACCATTGGTTAATAAGAACAAACTCCATGAAATCATCAATGCATCCAGCCAAGATAACTGTGAGTACAACTTGAGAGTATGACATCAATATACTGTATGAGACCTGTGTACTTAGAAAGGGGAAATCTATTACTAGGGATAGAACACACATACAGTCAATAGTACAGCCTTTGGTACAGAAGTACCAATGTTGCAGGCTAGGGCTACAAGATACGTTGTCCCCACAAGTAGGACTTCTGAACAAACAGGCCCCATTTCAGTTCTGTGCATACGATGTGTAATGTGATACGTGAAGCCTCTCGAACAACAGTATGCCTGGTAGCATTTCCTATTTTCCTCTCTGTTAGAGACGAGCTGTGTAGTATTGTCAATGTTTTGCGTGATATATTCTGTGTCCTGATGGCTGATTGGTGCAAAATGAATTTCCGCAGGGACAAATAAAGCATCGACAGTACTATATATATAACTAAGTGAATTTAATACATTGATATGCAACAATACAACTCATGTCCATTGGACATACACTAAATGAGGTTTGTCAAATTAAGTTGATGATATGGATATCATCAGTACATTTATTGCCATATCACCCAGTCCTATTTGAACTTCACTGAGGAGTTTGTGGAGACTGCGGTGAGGACTAATGTAGCAAAAGCCCCCAAGAACGGACAATGCTCTTACATTTTACTCCACTAAAAACATTGTATTAGAGGCGATGGACTCAACCAGTGGAAATTCGGTGCACTTTTTGTCTAAAAATAAAATGTTACCAGCCCGCTGATTGAGCGGAGCTAGGGGCTGTGTTTGACAGTGCTGATAATTACCCCGTGTTGTGCTTTCCCAGAGACTACACAGGCCACCATGGCAGAGGAAGAAGAATTGGATTTCATTTGGACAAGACTTTTTAACGTGACATTCAAAGTTGTATACAGTGATTAACCACTACACCAGGGGTCTTCTAACAGGGGGTCCAATAGGGTAAAATGTTTTACGTTCTACTACCTGGCCCCTAGCATTCCTATTCTGAGGAGAATGTTCCCCCAAAAATAGCATATCTGCGAGCTCAGCTATTTTAGGCAAAGAGGTTTGGTGTACAGTAGAACAAGTGATCGGGCTTCTGATTCATTAATGTTATTAACAATTCTTACCTACGTATGCATAAACTCACTCCATCATAGAATATTATGGTGCCGCAGGCACACTGAAACGACCACTGGATGCATGAACCGTGCAGGCTTAAATGTATTGTTTACTGTACACTCATGACTAAGTATGAGATGCAAATAAAACAATATACAGCATCTCGTTTAGTGGCTAGAAATAATCAGCTCATGAGCACGCTGCCATGATCACTCTAAAGTTTGGTCGTGACCCCTTATAAACAAACTCTCTAAAGAAGCTAATAGCATTGACTCTAATCTAACCGCCTGTAGCTATTTTGGCTCATGTTTGTGAATCAGATTGTACTCTTTGCAACGAGGATCATTTGCATAGAGAGGTTGCAAAATCTTGCGCCAAATGTATTACCCAATTTAAATATGTGAAAATAGCATTGGAGCACAGAGACATGTATTTTCGTGGCAGCTAGCGTGCATGCATTTCACCCGATGTGGGTGCGTTGAGAATTCGGTTTTATTTTCGTCTTATTTGCATGGTGCGTAGCGGGTGCCAAAAGCCGTAGGCCGTAATCCTTTTGTGAATTTGCCACTCAGAGTTAAATCAGGAACTCGGGACTGTAGGGCTTGTGTGTGCAGAGATGGCCTGCAAGCACACTGGGCTCCGCAAGTCAAACTCTCTCCGAGTACAATGGAGTAACAGCATCTAATATGGCTCCAGAGAAAGGTCAGTGCACAATGTCTTGGCCTTCACCCAAGTATGGCTGCTATTTGTTCCGTCATTCAGCCCTGAAAGGCCCTGCCTGCCTGGTTTCAATGTTCCTGCCAGCTTCTGAACTGATAGTCTCACCATAGGCAGCTACCGATACGATACGCCTGGGGAAATCTAATGTCAGTAGTGGCACTAGTACCAAACCAAACTACGAATGCTTCTTTGAAAACCAATCCTGATACCATCCCGATATGATCTAATGTCAGTGTGCAGTAGTGGCACTAGTACCAAACCAAACTACGAATGCTTCTTTGAAAACCAATCCTGATACCATCCCGATATGACAGACCCATAGTGTTATAATATATCTACAGGGCGGACTGCCCTGCACCCTCCTATTCATTTCAATGAAAGTTGCTCACCAGCATTTGAAGCACCCAGTGGAACGCTTGACTTCCACATTTTCCTTGATTTGAGCACCAAATGTGGGTGCTCAAATGCAGAAGTCTTGAGCACCGAGCAGGCGCACTAGGGTTTCAAAAATGGTCAAATATTCATTTCAAAGAAAGTTGCTCACCAGCGTTTGAAGCACCCGGAGGAACGCTCGGCTTCCACATTTTCCTTGATTTGAGCCCCAGATGTGGGTGCTCAAATGCAGAAGTCTTGAGCACCGAGCAGGCGCATTCGGGTTTCAAAATGGTCGAAGCATAAGTAGCGTTACCAGACGACGGCCCCTTCACTGTTTTACCGTGGTTGGGGGGCTCGGAGTTACGATCCTAGAGTATTCGTATCGGTTCTGCAGTGTAGTGTAGTTTTAGCCTGTGCATAGAGTTTATATGTCGCCTATCGGTATTTGGAGATCTGAGACTCGATGAGCCCTATCAACTTAAGCATTCTTGGACACAAACTCCACTGCACTAAATTGCACACACACAAGAAAAAAGTCAGCTGCAGCAAATGGGCCACACTGGCTGTCCTTATGCCACCACACACCTTGAGGAGAAACACACCCAGCAACGGATGGTGCAGCGCCAGCGGGCACACTAAGTTGCTGATCCAGCTCCATCTCACCCTTCTGATCCGGGCCGCACATGGCCCAAATGTGGCAAACACGTGTGTGTGGGGGCAATGCACTCTGGTAATATAATTTTGACGTTACGTGAACCTGGCTGATTTCTTGAAAACTTAAATTAATATGGAAAAACGAATTATCAGTAAGTGATTATTCAATTCATCTCCAAAAATAAAATATCAGCTGTTGATGCTCAAATGTACTCAAGTACAGTAATCGAGTGTACTTAAGGCTTTATCAGAGTCCGAGGTGAAGAGCTATCACCTCAACTTTTAGGTGATAAGCTATCACTTAAACATGAGATAACAAGTGGAGTCCGTGCCTCTGGAACCAGGGGGCACACTGATTGGTCAAGATCGACCAATCAGTGAACGGGGTGATGGGGAGATGTCTGAAAGTAAAAAACAGAGGAGATATGTCTAGGTCTGCGGTGATGGCTCTTCAACGCGGCTAATGCCGCAATGTTGTAGTTTTCTGACTTTAAAAGACTACACCGCGGTGATAGCTTATCACCGCAGACTGTACTATGATACCCCCTTTACTGTGACTGTCCACCACTGCAACTTTGAATAATTTGACCAGGCTGCTAATTCTCACCTGTCATTTGAGATAGTGTACCTGTCACAGTCGCAGGCTAATTGACAATCTTGTGAACCTTCAGGTTGGTAGAACATAGGATCGCACTTTTTGATTGCCTGCAAGTTTGGCCTTTCTCCCTACTCCTGCAGAAACCATGCCCAATTTGCTTCCCTACAAGTCATCTCCTCAACGCTGCTTGATCTGTCAAGGTCCTGCTAGGAAGGTGTAAGAGCAGACATCGTCGTTGGAAATGAATAATGCTGATCACCGGAGATGACTGAACAGGACCTAGACATCACAGGGAGAAAGAAAGGCCCATCTTTTCTCGAGAAGTATGATCTTCTGAGGTGCCCATGTTCACACGTTTCTCAATTAGTCTCAACAATTTCGGACTATGACAGGCTCCAGAGGTGACTTTACCTAGGACACAATCTTCATTTTTTGATTATACAGTGTTATACAGTGTGTGCATACCGTCACTGTCAGGCAGAAACCTTGCATCTCCAAGTTTCAAATTTGTAAATTATTTCGTAAAGTAAAGCCCTGCTTCATTATACAAGACTGTTGCACAAAACTAGTGAAAATAGCCGATCTACAAGCACACAACGCCTCGCACCGCATTTATCATTTTTAAAATGATAAATGCAAAACGAACGGTTTTGGACATACAAGGTTTCCACCTGACAATGACGATATGTGTGTGAGGGTGGGGGGCGTGGTGGCCCCCGGCCAACCCTTAGTGGTTGTGGCCCTAAGCAACTGCATAGACTGCTTATGCCAGCGCTTATGCCATACTCTAAAGCATGTGTTCTACTGGGAGCCATTACACGGCGTGCAGATGTCCCTTCCACTTCGAATGCATATTTTAGTTCAGCACCTGTAACATTTCTGTTGGGATGTGCATGCTTCCCTCTGGACACAGCCACGGAGGCCCTGCCATGTTTGGCTAAGCACAAGCTGTCCATCCATGGCCACTTGAGTTTTCTGTTCTGGGAAGGTAAGGAGGGCTGGTGGGGGGTCGGGGGGATTGTCACAGGACGTTGCTCCGTTGTTTAGTTCCACACAATTACACTCACACCGACCCAGAAGCCCTCCTCTATGGTCCTGCACTGGCTCACATGTCTTGTCACATCATCGGGTGTCACCCTGAGGCCCCCTGTGCAAGAAAAAAAAGCCCAAACAAGCCCACCTCTAATTGGCTCAATTGTGTTCAACTAACTGAGACCTGTTATAGAGTCGATGCAAGTGCTAAAACCATGTTATAGTGCTGTATCGTCGCTGTCGGGTGGAGAGCCCTGTACTGCCACAAAACGTTACTTTTCAGGAAATGTGAAGGGGAAAAGAATGCCTGTGTTCGATGGGATCCAAGGTAGTTATTTAGTCACAGGCTCGTATCATTTTCATTGCTTCGATATTAGTAAATACACACATGTAACCAGCTTAGCTTTTTAAATATTTCTAAAAAAGCTACTACCTTTGCTCTTGTATGACAAAGTTTATTATTATTTTTGCGTTGTCTATTCAAAAATAACAGATGTACAAAAGCTTGCGTACAGCGCGAGCGTGTACATGTGCTATTTTCGAAACATTTTTTGAAAAATCTTGAAAGTCTGAGGATGAACTGACGGGTTCAACGGGTTGAATTACTCAAAACAAAACAGACAAGGTTTCAGTGACGATTATGCAAGCGTTGCTGCTGTCACCACCACCACCGGCCCGGCACCTCATGACTTTGTTTCTCTGGAGCATGGATGCTGCTGTACAGCACAGCACAGCACAGCTGCTGCTGGGACAGCTCACCTCAGGCAGGTGCACCCCAAGAGCAGAGGTTCTGGACAGCCATGACGTTTGCAACTCTCATCTCTTTCTCTCTCTCTCTCTCTCTGTAACCCATGCACCCTCCCTGGGTGAAGGGACCCCGGAAACCTGGACCGTTCACGCTCTGACAAACACAATTAATGGGGGTAAAACACGATGGATGCCCTTGGGGCTCCAATGACTCCTGGCTCGTTAAAACCGTTTTCCTCTTTTTTTTCAGGCATGGTCCAGGGCATCTGCAGAAAGGAGGGGGTGGCCGGATGGCCATAAGGCGCTTTATGTTCATGCTCACGGGTGCTAAACCTTAACCCTGTGCCTTGACCCCCAAAGCCAATCACCAAGCTCGAGATGCGTTGTTGTGGGCTTGTGGATCGACTATTTCCAAATAATATATTTTTTTATTAAATCTGGAAGAATTGTGGAACATTTTGATTCATTCTGACAAATGTTTAACACAAATCTATTCTTATGGCACAAAAGACTTTCAAATGGCAGGTCCGAGGTCCACAATGGAAACAAGTCGAAACAAGTGTGTTGTGTTATCTTATATCTTATACAGTATGCATGGTGTTATTTTAGCCTTTAAAAGTCTGACTGCACTTTGTGCAGTTGACATTTCTGTCTAATAAAGTATTCAATCAATCAATCAATCAATCAATCAATCAATCAATCAATCATCATGGCATCAGGCACAAACAAATCAGTCAGCTACTTATATGGAGCTATAGAACAATCACTATACCAAATATGGAGTTTGAGTTGATATTCGTGACCATCGGCCGGCGGACCACAACAACAGAAGGGAGACGAAGGTGTGAGGGCCTCTAGTAATGTCCAACTACCATGCCAAATGTCCAACTACCATGCCAAATGTCCAACTACCATGCCAAAGGCTTTGCCTTTTTGCAGGACTGGGGGGTTTAAAAAAAGACTAAAAACACTGGAAACCTATATATTTCTTCCTCCCACAGGCCTTCTTAAAGGGAATTGAATTCTCTCCTGCTGGGAAATACGACTCCAGAAAGAGTGAAAGAGAGAGGGGGGGGGGGTATGTGGAACACGGGAGAGCCTTCACAACGTGCAGAAACTACTGTACGTCCATACACACACCATGGTGATCATTATACGGTTATCCTCCAGATATACGCTATAATCCAGCCTGGGACGCAGTGAGAGAAGAAGCGCTCACTTTTTTTTTTTACTTACAGTAACCCATTCAAATCATATAGAGAAAGTATATCTAGAGGACAGACTGCCCCGCCCCAGCTATTCATTTCAATGAAAGTTGCTCGGTGGCGTTTGAATCACCCGGGAGAATGCTCTACTGCAGGGGTCTTCAACGTTTTCAGGCCAAGGACCCTTTAGTTGAGTGAGAGATGAAGCAGGGACCCCCCACAACCCACACATACCATATAGTTTGACAGCATAATCATCAGTGTATTTTGGGTTCATGTAAATTTGTGTTTCCAGATATTTAACCGCTTGAACAATCAATACTTAATAAACTTGACCTTTCAATATGTACTTAGTCTGCTCCTTCTCCCCTCTACACCAAAGCTCTTTGCCAAAAATAGCCGATCTACAAGCTACAAGTTTTGGCTAAAGTTGGCTAAAGAATATGTACACTAGGGTTCAAGTGGTTTAAAGGAGAAAAAAAATAACACAAAGATTTGGAGGACCCCCGGTAGTAACTATGAGGACCCCCTGTTGAAGACCCCTGCTCTACTGCCAATAGCGTGTCAGATTAGCACATCTACTGCCAGGTACAGTACAGTATATAATGAATGAATACAGTAGCCTTTGCCAGGTGGTTTTACCTTATTTTCGAGGCTCCATGAACGCACCATCTGTCCATACAGTATGTAAACAGATCGCTCCCGGACACGGTGGACGTTCGTCTTTTCTTTCACCCAGGAAATAAAAGTTTGTTATGATCTGTAGAAAAGGGCTTGTTTTGACCAGCAACGCGATCTGGAGATGGATTCCGAGATACATCCATTTTCCTGAAATTCATTACATTGCTGTGAATGGCAAGTAGCATTTCCTGATGACATCATCTCCTGATGGATTATGGGAATTTGAGTTTTTCAGTTCCGGGTGCCGCAGGTTAGGGTTTACAATAGGAAACACTATAACCCGACTTAAGTCGAGTTAAGCAGTCCACGCATGAATTTGAAAATCTGACTAGGCAGTAGGCTAAATGTGTTGTAAAACTGTAAAACTGTGGAAACTGTACTTAGACCAGTGCTGTGAGGCGAACAGCATCTTGCACACGGCTACAGGAACGACAGGAGTGTGCAGTCAGAGGGAATATAGCAAGGTATAAGCAGAAAATAAATAACATAGTGGATCATGCTGCAGCAGCAGAAAAAAACAGATACACAAAAAACTATATATATAAAAAAGAACAAGGAAATCGTCAGAGCAAGACTGAATAAGCAAGATGGAGAATGGAAGCCAAGCAGAGGGAAAAAAACAAAAAAACAAGACAAAACGGAGCTAATACACAGCGCCAAGTGAAGCTTAATTGAAACTCCCATGGTACAACAGCGAGTGACACCGCTGTAGGCCTACTGCTGCAGGGTATGAATTGGAATTGAGCAGTATTGGGGAAAAGTATTCAAGTTTTACTTAAGTAAAAGTATCAATACTGCGATGTAGATATACTGTTACAAGTAGAAGTCCGGAATTCAAAATGCACTTGAGTAAAAGTATGAAAGTGTTGGCATCAACATGTACTTAAAGCACCAAAAGTAAAAGTACGAAATGTTTTGAAAAGTAGCCATTCTACAAGCTCTCAACACGTCATGATTGGCTATTTTCAAATAGCCAAGGTACCGGCAAAGTAACTAGTAACTAAAGTTTCAGTAAAGATGCAGTAAAACAGAGAGAGAGAGAGAGAGAGAGAGAGAGAGAGACTCTGAGACTCAAAGTGTTCATGAGGATAGAACGTGTGTAAGTCTAGAAGGGCAGTGCTCCTCAAAGGCTTTCATGCCGAGGATCCCCGCATTTATATCGTTGCTGTCTGGCAGAAACCTCTAATCACCATATTCTAACTTTTCTTTTTTAATGTCCTACACTTGATCATGCTACAACGGTCACACAAAAGTAACAAGGTAGCATATCCCCAAACGATTTGAGCTCATAGATCTGCTACTTATACCATTTCTGTATTTGAATCCTGAAAAGTAACAGCTTTGGATATTTTGAAGGTTTCCAGTTCCACCCAACAGAGACAATATTAATTTGACCACAGACAAAACAAAATGCTCCAATTACAAAACGATTTAGCGGCCCCTCTGTAGTAATTCTGAGGTCTGTGACCTCAGATGTACTTTAAGTATAGTTTGATGCCACTACTTTTGATCTTTAACTCTAAAACTTTCAACTTTAAAGTACATTTTAATTACCGGACTTTGACTTGTAACACAGCGTTTCTACATTGCAGTAATTGATACTTTTACTTAAGTAAAACAAATGGAGTACTTTTTTTCCACAACTGCCTGCCATGAGCAAAGCTGCTGAGAACACCATTTAGTCCATTCATCCATTATTCCATTTGTGCCTCGTGGTGACAGTGGCGTGCGTGGGAGCTGCAGTACGAGTCTTAATGAAGATGACATCCTCTTTAATGGCATTACATGTGGATTAGACCCAGGCACCCCATTGGGTGTGTGCACGGACACACACACACACACACACACACACACACACACACACACACACACACACACACACACACACACACACACACACACACACACACACACACACACACACACACACACACACACACACACAGGAAACATCTGCTGGAGAAAAAAAAAGTGACATGCGGAGCTTTCTAATGATTATTCTTCGGGAGGGATTTTCTGTCATGTAGCCGACGTGTGTCAAAGGGCCTCCATTCATATAAATCGCATTTGGATTCTTATTTTCTATTATGCAGTAACATATACGCTAACGTCTCCCTTTAACAGAGAAAAGGTTACATTAGGCTATAGACAGATGAAGTATGGTATTTAATATTTCTAAGGCGGTGTTCTAGGGCTGGCCTTCAAATCACTATTGCAATTATTTCAAATATTTGCCCTGGTTGCGATTAGCCAATATCGTGATCAATCAAATATGTCTGAATAGAATACACAAATCTGATGTGTTCACTTGCAAATAACAGAACAGTCCTATTTGTGTCTAAAATACAGTCTGATCAAAGTCACATTTATAGACAAGGAAAAGAGCATCATTCCTTTGAGTACCTTCCCTACAACCACTATTTAGCAGTGATGTTTTCATGACAAGGAGCCCCGAATTGTAGTATTAGGCCGCAGACTCCCATCAGAAAGGATTTTGTGGTAGGGGCCCTCATATGAGAACAGAAAACAGAAAAAAAGCCCTTTTATAATAGATATTTTCAAGGTTTTTCTAAACAAATCCGTCTCAAGCTTGTCTCTCTTTATCGCTTTATCCCCAAACCAGGTTAGAGATTTGGGGATAAAACAAGAGAGGCAAAAAGTTGAGCAGGCATGAGGGGCACCCGCTGGCCTACTGGTCCAGTCCAGGTGCATATCACTTTGGCATTGCCACATAGGCATGGATGCCTGGCAGTGTCGCCGGTTAGATTCCCGATCCGGACGACCTTTGCCGTGTGTCACTCCCCATCTCTCCGCCCATTTCCTGTAAGTCTACTGTCCTATCAATAAAGGCATAAAAGCCCCAAAACAAATCTTTAAATAAAAAATAAAAGCAGGTATGAGGGGGTACATTGGGAGAAGGATGCTGAAGATATAACTGCATGGTTAGAGGAGAAGAGGAAGGAGGTTTATGGATGCGGAGAGAGAGAGAGAAGAAATGCATGGCCGAAAGAAGGAGAAGATTAACATGTTTTTTTGCCCCCTCTGGGGGACCCCTTGGAACCCCCTCCAGGACGCCCCTGGGGAGGGGGTCCCTGGACACCCAATTTGAGAACCTCATGTTGTAATAAACACCCGTCCACTCATCTGTGCTTCGGCGGAACACAACAACAATTTGTAGCGTGCTTTGTAATGCTGCAGAGAATGTGAAACGCAGTGAATAATTCAGGCTAGCGGTAGCTGCCTTTAACCCATGAAGACCGGGAACGCGCCTGTGTTAGACTTCTTTAACCATTATTTTATGCTTTAGCCATTCAAAAATAGCAGATCTACAAGCTTGCAGCGCTGCACTCGGTGCCGCGCTACAAGCTTGTAGATCTGCAATTTTTTGCAACATCGTGAACATTTTGAATGTCTTATAAATCCTCCTTCTAAACCAGTAGTTCTAAAACTTTTTCATGTCAAGAACGGCACAGAGTGCCGCGCTGCAAGCTTGTAGATCTGCTATTTTTGCAAAATCGTGAAAATTTGTGCAAGTCTTTGAATATATTGACCCGATTCTATAAATGTCTTCTAAATCCTTCTTCTAAACCAGTGTTTCTCAAACCTTTTCATGTCAAGGACCCCCAAAATGACATGTATTTGGCTGCCCCCCCCCCCCCCCCATCTCAAAATAGTTTTTTCCAGGGACCCCCTCAGAAGCAGAGATTTGAGTTAGAATAGTTTGCTTTGAAAATACTTCAAAGACTTACAAAAATAGCAGAGAGTGCCGCGCTGTGACCTTGTATATCTGCTATTTTTCAATAGCCAAGGCATAAAACAATGGTTAAAGTGGTTGAAACTGTTCCACGTTCTTAGCGGGTTAATGTTCATCATTCAGCTCAGCTTCACAGCCCCGGGGCCTCAGCTCTGCTCTGGCTCCTTCCCCTCCTCCTCCTCCCTGGTTGGAACATCTGACATTCTGCCTGTGTTGCTGCTGACTGGCGGGCCTGGTGTTGTGGACCAGGGAGTCAATGAGTGGAACAGCACAAAATGAAAGAAAAGTAACACATGAGCAGGCATGATGCTCCCATTATGATCACAGTCATCACACACATGCATGCATGCATATGCAATGAAAATAAAACCTCAAACAACAAACCCGAAAGACATGGATGGATGGCAGTAGGAACGGAATGAAATTAAAGAAATTGATATGCGGTGGTGTAAAACTAAGTTTAATAGGACATTCTTCATGACTAGTTCTTTTACTTTTTGGCGGTGTAAAGTAACTAAGTATAATAGGACATTCTTCATGACTAGTACTTTTACTTGTCATATATTTGACGCCAATACTTTTGTACTTTTACACAAATAGATTTAGAACTTTGAGAATTTTACTGCAACGCGCTGTGAGCTTGGAGGTTTGGCTATTTTCAATGTTTTCACCAAAAGGCCCTTTTAGAAATTTCAGCCCCTGCCTCTCTGCTCGTTTGAAGCCATTAAGTTGTTGTTGTTTTTTCTTTATGTTTTATGTCAAATTGCCTGTGTGGTTTAACCAAACGGGCAACACTCACCCCTCCCCCAATACCCACCACTGAAGTGCCCTTGTGCCAGGCACGTTACCCCCCATTGCTCCAGTGCCTCCAGACAGAGCTATCAGTGGCCAACACACTAACTATAATGCCAGATTTATGCTCGGGCGCTTGTAGATCGGCTATTTCCGATGCGCGGCACACCCATGCTCGAATAAGTATAACTCTGGCTTAAGACTGTTGCTGCACTGAATGTGTGTGTGTGTGTGTGTGTGTGTGTGTGTGTGTGTGTGTGTGTGTGTGTGTGTGTGTGTGTGTGTGTGTGTGTGTGTGTGTGTGTGTGTGTGTGTGTGTGTGTGTGTGTGTGTGTGAATGCTTGTGAAGACGAGCACTGAATAAATAAAGGTTCCGTCTCCGGCTTTACTGCAGGAAGGCACTGTAAAATAGAAAGCAAAGGATGTTCCGACAAGTTCCAGAGAGAGACGGAGTGAGAAACAGAGAGAGAGAGAGAGAGAGAGGGAGATGAGACAGAGAGAGCACTAGGGACTGGAGATGAGGATGTATTGCAGCAGACTAGCTTGTTAACTTGGGGTAGAAGTAGAGCTCGACTGATGACGGTGAACATACTGTACCAATGATTACCAATGTTTTTTTTTACACTATTTTGTAACTTTTTTTGAATAACATGTCATTTTGTCCAATCTGTAGGGTAGAGTGTGCTAATACAATATAACTTATACAATTGGGGTGGTTGTACTTTGTCTCCCTGCTCTTCTGAGCTTTAAGATTTGATTACAAATCAAAGATGCGCTTTGTAGATCTGCCATTTTTGAAAACCTTGGCACCTGCAGTATACTGACATGCCCACAATAAGCCCTATTCACGGCCCGCCCACTCAGCAAATTTCTCAGCAACTTCCTGGTGCTGACGTCAGTTTAGAAGGGGAAACTATAACAGAAATAACTCATTATTTCGAACGGTAAAGTAAATTATAATGCTTTGTGCCTTTACTATCTTGTGTTCTTGATCATGCTAGCCATATTTTATACTGTACTATTCGGAAATTGCATTAAATTTGCGATTTCTGTGTTAACTCTATGGGCTTTTAGCAGGGTTTTACCCTTCAAAACGTGACTTCAGCACCAGGGGGATGCTGAGTGGGCGGGCCGTGAAAAGGGCTAATGGGGACGCCTGGTTGAGAGTGGTTAAAAATCGGGACGCATCAGCTGCATAATTTGCCCGATACCGATGAATTCCAAAGAAGTCATAATAATGACTTCTGACTGACTGACCGTGGCATCAGTCAGGCAGGCTCTGTAGAGGCAGCCAGACTGGCCGCCGTCCACGTTCTGAAACGTTGTTGTGCTTCATCAATTCTATTTTTTCTGTCCTGCTGTTGACTCTGAGGAGACGCTTGTTGAGACATCAGTCACTCCCCTGCAGACGTTATGAGTGCTCACGGTCTTATTTTAGTTTGTCTATTTGAAGCTGGTCCTGTAGCTTACTGTCCTGCACTTTCCTGATCACCAGAACACTTTTGATTCAAAACTTGCCTGACACACGTTTTACTCAACTTTTGAGTCTCAGTGGACTTTCTCCCCCAAACTTGCACACGATGACCCGGTCATCGAATCATATCAAGGCTTAGGAAAAACAATCTCTATGAATTCAAGGCTTCATGGTGTGTGATTGATGAATGGGGTGAACTACTCCTTTAATTTACCCAAAACACAAAAGGGTAAAATATGGAAATGAGCTTTCACACACATGTGTGTGCGTGTGAGCTTTCGCGTGCGTGCGTGCATACATGCAAGTGCCTGTGTGCAAAATGAATCATTTAAGCGTTTATGCAGGACAAAGGAGTCGTCAGCTCTGTTCTCATTCCTCATATCTGCTGGTCATTACATCACATGACTGCCATACTCCAATCAAAGCTCGCAATCAGTACAGAAGGTTTCTTTAAATACGGCTTGATTTCTCTACCCATGCTTGGTTTCCGAAGCTTCGGAATCATTCGCAGCTAGCTGCCTCCTCCACCCCAGCCTCCACCTTTGCACGATCAGTCTGGCTAAGCTCAAATACTTGTGATTGTCTGACTAGGTTACATGTCAATGTTAGGCTCAAATACTGTGATTTTGACTAAGTTACATGTCAAAGTATTGCTATTGTTCTGCTATTGTATATTGTATTGCTTAGCGTTCCCTGCTCAAAAAGCATGCACAAAATTCAGGGAACATCTCCGAACACGGAACCCATTAATGCCAAGATTTAAGCCCTTTGCACACAGGCGCGTTTAACCGCACGGATAAAACGGACAATATAATTTTTTGAAAAGAAAACAATGATTCTCTATGACCTCATGCACACCGGCTCCGAATTAGCCGTGCGACGAGTGGCTGCCGCCGTGCGTTTTTTTCTCGATCGAACCCAGTTCGATTCGTGCGTCTTGTCGCATGCGGTAAAAAACTCATCACTCCTTTCATGACTCCTTTTTGGATCCGCAGCGCCGATTCCGCACAGCCTTGCACACCAAATCCAATGCGTTTTATTCATGCCGCAAACGAAAAAAACGCAACTGTCCTGTGTGCAAAGGGCTTAACTGTATTCCATTCATGCAATACATGGTTAAATCTACTTAGACGTGAGTGCTCCAGAATAAAATGCAAGTGCCTGTGTGCAAACGGTGCACAGCCTGCAGCCGAGTGTGTCCAGGCCCATAAAGCTGTCCCAGTAGCAGGTTATATGGGCTGGAAGATGTGGGGGCGGCGTGGGGACAGCAGTGTGGGGACAGCGGGGCTAAAAATAGCACCTGGCTGTAGTCACGCCCAGCTCCAGAAAGAGGTCAGTGTGTTTGCAGCGCCGGCTGCCGTGCAAGCAGCCCTGTGTGTGTGAAAAAGGCACGCGTTTGTTTACATGGAATATATACTCTATTGCTGCCGCTGGGAAGGTATCTCATCATCTCTCCACATACAGTATGAACATTTCTTCATATTTTTGGGGTAAATTAACTCATTGCATGCCAGGCCCGATAGTCCCGAGATTATTTCAATGTCTTTCCCTGCCAGGCCCGATAGTCCCGAGAATTTCCGCCATTTTGAAAAAAAGATTTTTTTTTTTTCAAAAAAAATTTTTTTTTGGACCCCAAAAAATGTAGTAGGCATGATAGAAATCGCGAAATTGCATATTTAACCCCCATAGCAACCCCATCTATCAAACATGGCAGCCATCTTTGTTTACATTTTAGGAAAACATAATGGCTTGTATCTCATGAATGCCTGAACCGATTTCCATTCGGATTTTTTTGTTTGAAAGCTGTGAGCAATGTGGACACACGTGGTGCATTATCTAGGCATGGGTGTGCATGATCCGTGCACTATGAATTACATGGAAGTCTATGGAGACCAGTGGCACCATTGAGTACAAAGGTATTGTTAAATGGCGGGGAATGTGTTAATGGCCTACAAAAGTAGTGAGAATAGCTTATTTCTTCGCTATATTACAAACGTCTAAGATGCAGTGGTTACGAGTGTCTGTAAGTTTGTTTTATGAATGTTGAACCAATGAGAGCTTTTGACTAAATAATTACACCGGATCCATTGGAACACAGGTCTCCCCACTTAAAATATTCAAATTATTGCGACGCGTTGCGAGCTTGGATTTCTTGGATTTCTACACAGAGAGGGCAATTCTTTCAACATGAGATGCTGCATTCAAGTTCAGGAGAGTTTGGACAAGGCAATTATCTTGAACGCTGCCTTCAGGTATGTCATGGAAAGAGGGCATTTGCATTTCATGGTCTGGAGAGGGCACATTTTACAGGTGGATAATAGGGCTCAAGCCCCCCTTTGATGTCTATGTGTGCATGTGCCTGCATGTAATCACACAGTACGTTTGTGTTTGACAGGAAGTCATTAAGATTAAACTTTTAGGGATATAAGAATACAGAAAATGTGTAAAAAAATATATATACAAAAATAAAGACTTGGCATCTAATGTCCTCATTATGACCATGGGTATGCTCTATTTTCATTTCATTAAGTCTTGCACCCTAATTGTCCCCTAATTACCTGGCCTTTTGCAGAAGCACCTGTCAGTGTTGTTAGAAGAAGTGCTTCAGGCCTAGCGGGTGATTCACTGGTCTGCTTTGCTGTTTGTCTAACTTTAGCTGGGAACTTGAAAAAAGGGGTCAGGAGATGCACCGTCATGAATCACCAGCACTCCTCCAGGCAACTTCAAAAGGAATATGGCTGAGTATCCTATAGCAGTGTTCAACTCGGATAGAGAAACACAGAGAGACCAGTGGGTCTAGATGCGACGCATTGTGAGCTTGCTCAAAAGATTTGTACCAATCCATCTAAAAGAATTAGAATGTTGTGTAAAAAAGTATTGCAGATGCCATAGCACCCCAAATCATAACTGACTGCTGAAACTTCCCAATGGGGACTTCAAGCAACTCTGACTTCAGAAGGTTGCCATTCTCTATTATAATTCCTTGTGAGGTCTCGTGTAATATTGTAATATTTTGAGATGCGGGTGTTTGATATTCATGAGCTGTGTGCCATAAAAATTCTAAATTTAAACAAAAAAGATTTGGATATTTTACTGCATGCACAATGTATCTAGAATATATGAAAGTTTCCATTTTTGAATATATTTTTTTTTAACTTTTACACAATATTACATCTTTTTTAGATGGATTTGTATATATATTTTATACTTTTGAAAACTTGTGCAATGGGACATTCTGCATAATGAGTACAAATCAGGATGGGAAGAAAGAGAGATGGAAAAAAAGACAGAAAGAAAGGTACTGTGTACACACATAGGAATAATGAGGCAATCAACAGGAGAAGGGGATTCTCTTTGTTCACTGCTTCAAAGGCCAGTTCTTCTATAGCCATCCAGTACAGCAGCAACACTCTCTCATTCACAACCTCTATCTCAGTCCAAGGCTCATTTGGGACACCGTATACCGCAATAGCAAAAGGATGACTTCGCAGAACTATCACCTGTCTTATCAAAGCTTGAGTTTGAACTGTGTTACAAAGTCATTCTAAAAATAAAAAATAAATGGGTTCAACTACAGAACACGGACACTCAGCAGAGCAGATGAGGAGCACAAAAAAAGAAAAGAAAAAGTTTGTCGGATGAGGATGGGTCGTACGGAAAGCATGTATTAAATGTAGAAAATTCAAAGCATGCTTTTTGTGCAAAAAGCCCAAAACATGATCAATTAAATAAAAATATAACAAAGCAAAAGACGATGGCGAAAACGGTGTGATTATAAAGGACACCGTGTCCATTTTACTAGCCCTTGTTTAAACATTAATCTCGCTTAGAGGTTAGCTTTATGTCTAAAGGCGGAACCAGTCTGCAGTAGCGCTTCGAATACATCAAAGTTGTCACGACGACAAACTAGGTGATTAACCGGGGTGCCGGGTGCCGCTCGCTGTACTTTTACTTAGTTATTCCCCAACTCTGTGGCATGCGTGGGCGAGAGAAAGAGAGAGAGAGAGAGAGAGAGAGAGAGAGAGAGAGAGGAGAGAGAGAGAGAGTGCGCTAGAGGGAGAGATGTTTGCATAATATAGTAAGCCCACAAAAAAAACATGTCTGTTGTGACATGGTACAAAGTTATGCGTGCAAAAAAACTGTCACTACGCAAATTAAAGGGTCTGCCAGTCAGGGGTTCATACGAGGCTGTCACAAGGCTCTTGTTCAATAATGTATCTACCCCCCCAGGCCCCCACCCACCCCCATACTCCCACTTATCCTTCACTCATCTGTCCCTCATCTCTCGCTCACGTCCCCAGTGTAGTGGGTAAAAAGCCAGGGGCCACGCACACGCACACACACACACACACACACACACACACACGCACGCACACACACCACAAACCTTCCATTCCCTAGCTGGGTCCCCAGTCGCCATAACCCCATGCTCTCCTTTCCCAGTCTCGTTCCACGGAGACACAGTTATTGCATTCCCCTTCTTGCCTCTATTTCCATCCGTCTTCGTCCAATTGTACTAATAGGACAGCACAGCGGTGAAATTAAATGGTGAATGGAGCATTTCTATATAGCACCTTTATCCAAGGTGCTTTACCACGATTGTGCATTACATTCACCACATTCACACACCAATGGCGGAAGGAAACCATGGCAAGGCACCGACCTGCTCATCGGGAGCAACTATGGGTTCAGTGTCTTCATCAAGGACTCTTCGTCACTAATTCTGGGGGAGACCGGGATCGAACTGGGAACCCCGCTGTTCCCAAGCGGCCGCTCTACCTCATGATCCACTGCCGCCCCTTGTCGGTGTTAGATTGTCAGTGTTAAGTCGTCTTTCAAAATTGGACGGTTCACCACCAAGCTTTTTCAGCAGCACCCGTGAGTGATCCCAGGACTACAAAAACCTCCAGAATACAACCGCAAATGACATCATCACAATATGAGATTCCCACATGCTTTTTTTTGTGTGTGTGGTTATAACAAGCTTTTTTCTACGGACCCTGACCAAAGAATGAACGATCGGGTATACAGTTACTCTTTTGCGGGTGAAAGAAAAGACTATGTTCCAACCTGGCCATGTGCTTTTTGTTTACATCATGGCCACAGGGTGCGTTCCAGTTGCCTGCGAAAATAAGGATAACTCTGAAAAACATATTAATGAATGAATGGATAACTGACAGTCGATGTGTTAACTTAACTCTGAGGTTGTAGCCTCAAGAGTTACAAATCATGGATGACCTGGGCCACAGGATAGTGGTCCAGGCACCTAGCCTGGTAATCCAGCCCTTGCAGCGTCGCAGGTTTGAGTCCCGATCCTGACGACCTTTGCTGCATGTCAACCCCCCATCTCTCTCCCCGTTTCCTGTCGGCCTATTGTACACCTATCAATAAAGGCAGAAAAAGCCCCGAAAACCTTAAAAAAATCACACCCGTGTGAACTGAGCGGTGGTTTACCCCCCCCCCCCCCCCCCTTCCCCCCTGTGTGTGTGTGTGTGTGTGTGTGTGTGTGCGTGTGTGTGTGTGTGTGTGTGCCTGGTCTGGCCTGGCCTGAACAACAGCGCCCCTCCCTTAACATGTGTGGTCATAAAAGGTACTGCAGGCCTGCAGGCTACATACAGACACACACACACGCACGCACGCACACACACACGCATACACACACGGCCACGTATAGGAGACGGTGTAACCACCGCTCAAAAAGGGTTACAAACGGATGAATTTAACACTGAGGATTTGACTGTGGAGAGAGTAGAAACCAATTCTGTTTCGTTTGACCTTGGTGGGAGGACAGTAAGTGGGGTGTTGTGTATGTGCGTATGGCATACGTGTGCATGCACTGTAAGTGTGTACATGCATGCTCGCTCGCTGAGATCCTACTGACATCCTATCCTGGGGGAGGGAGGGGGTATTGCCATATAAGCTGTCAAATCGCATCCCCTCCCCATTTTAGTCTATAGTGTACACACGCCTAGTGTACGCATGCCTCTTTTTTTTCTCTTAACAATATGTCACATGAATGGAGGACAAATATCGTTGCTGTCAGGCAGAAGAAACCTTGTATCTCCATTTTCTTTTCTTTTTTTGTGAATCGGAATGTGCCCACTTCATCATACAAGGAAGAGTGTCCCACAAAAGTATCGTGAAAATAGAAGATCCACAAGCTCACGACGTGCCGATATGCGAGCTTGTAGATCGTCTATTTTCACTACATGACGTTTATTTTTATATTTATAAATAATAAAATAAAGGGAATGTTTTTTTTGGACATAGAAGGTTTCCACCCGACAGCAACCATATAGTCACTGTCGGGCAGAAACCTTGTATCTCCAAGTTTCAAATGTGTAAGTTTTTGGTCAAGCAAAGCCCTGCTTCATCATACAAAACCATCGCACAAAACTAGTGAAAACAGCAGATCTACAAGCACACAACGCCTCGCGATGCGAGGCGTTGTGTGCTTGTAGATCTGCTGTTTTCACTAGTTTAGTAAATTTTTTAGATGATAAATACAAAACAAACGGTTTTGGACATACAAGGTTTCAACCCGACAACGACAATATATATATATAACAGGGATGAAAGCCTTGCATTGGCCTCTCAGGTTGAAATACAGCAACCCCCCACTGCTCGGTTCATTACTGTCCTTTGAAGTGGATGGTTTCTATATATGGCAGACCTGGATGCCGCCTCCGTTGCTGTCGGCACGTCGCTGTGAGGGAGGGTCAGCTTTTAACTCCAAATATTTGGCCCGTGTTTTGCTTCTCATTACTGCTAGAGATCGTGTACATCGGGTGTCTTCTGAAAGGCCAACATTAGCATTAAGGCGTCAGACAGCCTACTGTAAATGAGCAAAATCTCTGTCCGTCTGTCCGTCCGTCCATACGTGGACGCAGTGCGTGTGTCTGCAGGGGCATCACAAGGGGGGGGGGAGTGGGACTGAGTTACTAGGGCCCAAGGTGGAGGGGCCTTAATTATTTTATACTTTAGCTATTGAAAAATAGCAGATCTACAAGCTCACAGTGCGGCACCGAGTGCCACGCTGCAAGCTTATAGATCTGCTATTTTTGAAAAGTCGTGAAATGTGTGCAAATCTTTGAATATATGTATTTTTTAAGCGAACATTTGTAACTCAAATTTTGCTTGCTTGTATATCTGCTATTTTTCAATAGTTAAAGCACAAAATATCGTGTAATTATGTGTTCCCAGTCTAAATGGGTTAAACCCCCTCCCCCTATGAAGAACATTCATGAGGGGCCCGCAGTGAATCCTTGTACCCAGGGCCCAGAATTTGGTGCGACACCCCTGTGTGTCTGCCTCCAGGACCGCCTGAACGACTGATTTCAATCTCGGCAAGTGGGTCGCTGACAACCCAAAGGAGGCAGTTCTACTGTAAGTGAGGGAGTTTCACTTAGAACTACAGACTTATTGTTATTTTTTACAATGGAGACCGCATGGCACAATCAGGAAACCGAGATATGGGCTTTTCCTGCAAAATTTAACACAGGTGCCAATGGAGATTAGTTTTTTCTTTTTGAGCAGATCGGCACCAGTGTGATTTTCGATTAAATGAAGTAGTTCACCCCCAAAATGACTTTTTTTCAATTGATTACTCACGGCATGGAGACTTGAGTTCAAAATTATGTTTTTGATTTGTCGCATTCCTAAGACAAAAAAAAAATGATTATAATAAATGTACCCCCATTGATTCCGGATGGGGACCCACATGCATTTGGGTTCCCATCTGGAATTAGGCTACAATACATTTATTGTAATCAAATGATTGTCTAAGGAATGCGACAAAAAACTAAAAATGTTATTGAACTCAAGTCTCCATGGTGTGGGTAATCAATAGAAAAAAAATCATTTTGGGGGTCTTAAAAGTCCTTATATTGTCACTTTACTGTCATCTGGGGACCCACAGGTTGAGAACCACTGCTCCAGTTTACATGAAATACAGAGCATTCAAATAATTTAAAAGTATAACTGTGTCATAAGGTAGAATATAAAAGCATGCTTCTATGGGAAGCACAATAAAACCATTAAAATAAGCCTGAGAGACAGAGAGAGAGAGAGAGAGTGTTTACTTAGTCACTACCAGTGACATGCGTCAAATGAATCATATTGAAATGACTTTATATACTATTTAGCCCAGCCGAGGTCCCATTTTCATCTGCAATGTTGTTGTTTTTTCTGTGTACTGAGATTCAACGCAATATCACACAATTCCCTGAATATCGTTACATTGCTAAAGTTTTAGTAGTTTTGTTAACAAGATCAGCACCGACCGAAGTCGAGGCGCGTGCAAGAAAATCAGCCCGCCGTGCTGTTGTACCACTGTGTGCAAAGTACAGAGAGATGAATAATGCAACAGGGGAAAGTATGAAAAGAATTTGGGAGATAGTGGGCTGAGCGGGAGAGCAAGAGAGAGAGAGAGAGAGAGAGAGAGAGAGAGAGAGAGAAAAGAGAGAGAGAGAAAGAGAGAGAGAGAGAGAGAAAGAGAGAGAGAGAGAGAGAGAGAGAGAGAGAGAGAGAGAGAGAGAGAGGATGAGCTGTCTCCACGCAAACATACTGTACTGTACATGCATGCACAACATCATTCCGAACCCAATTAGGCTTTGTATGTACGTCTGTTTGATCCATGGCACTAGCGTCGATGCAAACAACCAACACAAACAAACAGTGCTCTTATGGAGGTTGCATTATGTGAATACCTCTTATCTCTCTCTCTGTCTCTCTCTCTGTCTCTCTCTCTCTCTCTCTCTCTCTCTCTCTCTCTCTCTCTCTCATCCTCTCTTCTCCTTCCCTCTCTCGCTCATCTTCAGGTGAGCGAGAGAGCTTTGGATTTTAATCACAACAAAGGAGGGAGAGGATCAGACGGAAAGAGAATCATTAAAATGGATCAGCGATTCTAAAACACAATCGGGGGTAAAACAAAGTTTGGATGATTTCTCTTTTAATTTGGATTGGAAAAGATTATGGTAGGTTTATAAATCTTTACTGGCACACAGAAAATAACCTGGCTCACATCTTATCTATTCTATTTATAGAAACAACATGTGGTCGAAGTACTTGCACTGTTAGAGCCATTAATTCCTGTCCATCTCCACTATACCTATAAGGCAGAAAAGCCTTTTAAATAAAGGAGAAAAAAAAAATGGCATGGAGGACCTTGGTCCATTTGGACCCGTCGTGATCCCTGGACCCGATGTTGAAAGAACCTAGCCTAAAACAAAGTCAAAAACTGTAGGGGGGTTTGAAACTATAATTGGGAAAGACAGTAACTGCCCGGCTGACCATTTGGTACAGCTGTTCCGGGGGCAGCAGGTGCACCCAGTGCTGTCCAGTGCCATTCACACTTGAACACACAGGCAGGCAGGCAACAGATGGCTAGCATCATGTCTGAGCTGCAACCTATAGGCACTGTTGTTCATTTCATTTAAGCAGTGGTGTTCTGGAGTAGGCCTACTGGAGGACTTCCAAATCCAATTTCCGATACTTTTACTTCTACTCCACTACAATTACATGAGAACTTTAGTTACTAGCTAATTTGCAGATTTTGATAATTATTACTATAGCCGCGCTACGACAGGCTGTGAGTTTGATTTGGATACATTTTTACTTTTAATTGTTTAAGTATATTTTGAATTTTTGATTTTGAATACTGCACTTTTACTTGTAACAGAGTATTACCTGGCTTGTGGTATTAATACTTTTACCTAAGTCCAAAATGTGAGTAATTCTTCCAACACTGCATTTAAGTCATACTTAGTGTACATGCTAAACATAATTTTGAAGTTATCAGAATGGAAGGTTAGCGAGAGAGAGAGAGAGAGAGAGAGAGAGAGAGAGAGAGAGAGAGAGAGAGAGAGAGACACACACTGAGAGGAGATAGAGAGACTGGAGGGGAGAGAGAGAGAGAGAGAGCGAGCGAGCGAGCAAGAGAGCGAGTGCACAAGCAATAAAGTGACAATAAAAATATTTGGCATGTGGCGAGATAGTGCAGTCGTTCTGTATCACGGTGAGTCTATGGTGCTGGGTACAGGGTATGCTGCACTCCGACTTTGTCTATTTTAATCAAGGTATGACATAAGAAAATGTTTTGGGCACTACCAGTTAAACCCTTTAGGCCCTTAGCTGCAGAGAGAGGAAGCTACACTACATATTGTATGAAATTGTGTTGCAGATTCAACTTTTTCATAGATTTCACAAGATATTGTCATCTAGACGTTGTGTTGGATTCATGTTGAGTTCACCAAGCCTTTGCCCAAAAAAATAGCAGATCTACAAGCGTGTCAATCGGCTAATGTTCTCCTCAAGTGGTTGACGCAACAAAAAAACTAAAAGAAAAGATCCAATCACAAAAAGATTTGGCGGCCCCCCTGTAGTAACTCTGAGGACCCCCCCAGGGGTCCCTGTTGAAGACCCCTGCTATAGGCTATATTTTGATGACCAGGGTCCCACAGAGATCTGTAGGAACCCCTCTTTTTTCCCCCTCTACACCAAATCTCTTTGCCCACAATAGTTGCTCTCCAACTCGACTCGCTGCAAGCTTGTTTGGATCACATATTTTCACAGTATTCAGCCCATAATAGGGACTCTAGGGTTCAAATAGCTAAATAGGCAGGCAGCAGTGTTGATGCTGCAATCGCAAAAATGCTAATCAACCCCTGAAGAAGGCAGTATGGGTTGTATATCCCTTTTTAATGATGCATCTTTTTTAATATTTCCAATATGAAATACAAAAAAAAGGTGATTCATTTTCTGTCTGTGGGTTTTATAAACATTGAACAAGTACGGTATGAACAAAAGCTTAATAATAACTACATTGGATTCACTGGAACACTGGCTCTTTTCTCCCATATGAGTAACACTTTTGGACATACAAAAGTTTCCAAGCGATAGCAAGGATATAAATGAAGCATACTGTTAGTTTATGCAGGACACAGTCTCGCATGCCTAAGCTGTAATCAGCTGTCAGTCAGCTCCTGCTCCTAATTCCTCATTCACAGCTCTACTGGTCATTACATCACACTGGCATACTCCAATCAGAGCTGCCTGCTTTGCATCTTCTGCTGCTTAGCTGCCTCCTCCACCCCAGCCTCCACCTTTTGATCAGAGTCTGGCATAGGCTCAAATACTTGATTTATGTCTGCTGCTTCAAGCTAATATGTCAATGTATTGGTATTGGGAGGGAGAACCAGCTTATGAGCCGATGAGTTGTGTCAGAGTCGAGATCCTGCTTGCATCTAATCTGTCGGTAGATAATGCCGGTCTTATATAAGGGTCATTTGTGTACGGTGTGATGTCATACTGATGTCAGCAGTGTGATGTCATACTGATGTCAGCAGCTATGTCTCTATATATGTCTCTATATATGGAGTTATATGTTGTTCGTGTCCAAATATGGGGCTTGTGAGGTCAGACTTAGTGAGATTCGTCGGTTATCTCCATATATGGAGGGATGTGTTGGTTATCTCCATATCTGGAGATTCAACCTTCAACGATTTTGACATCTTGTTACTAATCTGTCGGTAGATAATGCCGGTCTTATATAAGGGTCATTTGTGTACGGTGTGATGTCATACTGATGTCAGCAGTGTGACAGGAGATAAGCGACCAACGGTCGCTTATCTCCCGATTAGGGAGTCTTACTGGTGGTATTGTACTGCTATTGTATCCCTATGGGGTTTATGCTTAACATTCCCTGATTTTGCCTAGCAAGCTGCTTGGACAAAATTCAGGGCACAGCTCCAAAAGTGGAGCCTTTGGCGCCAAGTTTAACTGTATTCCATTTGTTGCAATAAGTGATGAAATCTACTTTGACGTGAGTGTTCCTGAATAAAGTGTTATTGCAACCGCATTTGTCTCAAAGCAACTGCCAGTTGCTTTTTGAGATGCAAGGATCAAATCTGGTTGCATCTTTGGTACCTACACACTATTTGCCGTGAGCGGTGCCCACCTACGATGTATGCCGACCCTGTGTATCACCACCACCTACACCGAGAGCAACAGCATACACAAACATGTATAAACACATTAGCAGCACCCGTAAACACACGCGACATGATACAGCACATACAGTAGAAGCTGTGTTACTCACCTATAGGGACGTATAGATGTGGTACCGGCAGACATGTAAAAGAAAGAGAGAGAGAGAGAGAGAGAGAGAGAGAGAGAGAGAGAGAAGTCATTAAGTATTGTACAATCCATTTGTCGATTTCTTAAAGAGATTTACAATCCATTTGTCGATTTCTTAAAGAGATTTACAATCACATAAGCAGTGTTGTATTAGTGATTTAATGTTTGGGGGCGCGATAATTTAATGACGTCACACGCACGTCACTTAACACCTACTGTGCACCATTGGAGTTAGCAGACCATCGTGACTACTAATTGAAGCCGAGGCCGAATTGCACGAAAGAGCCCTGACAGCACATGGTTGGTTCTACAGACTCCAAATTTCGCACGCAGATAGCTCAGACCTTTGCCTACGTTCTTAGCTATGCCTCGACCCGGGCGGCCGAGCTTCTAGTTGATATTATGCACCCAGGCTCGTTCCTATGTTAATGCCTGATGGTTTTACACGACAGCTTTTGTAAACATTGTGGAGGTGAGAAACTTCAGGGTTGTTTTACATTGGATGCGGGCGTGTGTGTGCTTCTGATCAAAAAAGATTGGGCGGTGTGTGCCCACGCAGGACAACCAATACAACACTGCACATAAGAGAGAGAGTGTGTGTGTGTGTGTGTGTGTGTGTGTGTGTGTGTGTGTGTGTGCGTGCGTGCGTGCGTGCGTGCGTGCGTGCGTGCGTGCGTGCGTACAGGGGTGGTGGGCAGGGGTTGCTGAATTATTCAGTAGACAGGGGACCTAGGAAGACACCAGGGATTAGAGATCTTTATAACGAACCAATATGCTTGTCCACACACATTTTACCTGGTATTTAATTATTCAAAACAAAGATAATGTCCAAAATTTTGAACATTTTGGAATATCTAAATGACCTGTAAAATCACCTGTAAAAAGAACAAGCGACGTCATTCTCATTAACCTGGAATGGTCACACATTTCCAAGTGAAATAATACCAGTTGCTTGGATCCAGAACCCACAGTAATCTAAACCGGAGGTTCTCAAACCACTTTCATTCCAAGGCGCCCTGTAACTCTCCAGAGCGTTCAAGTGGGACCAAATGGACACGTGCAGGGTCCATACTCTCGAGAGTTGTACAGACTTTCAAGAGTCCGTTTGGAACCCCATCAAAGGAACCAGAGTGCCTGAGAACCAACTTGTAATTGACTATGTTTGAATTTAATGTGCAGGGTCTCTGTAGAAGGAGACACCGGTGGGCCATACCTATCTGTTTCTGCTATTTCAAGGGAGGAACACCCCGAACAGCACTACACACAGGGCCAGAGGAGACCCAAGTGCCGCTCTAGGCGAGCTTCCTCGGAGCCGCCGCAACCAAGTGTCATCATTAATTTCAGAATACTACACAAAAAGAAAAAAGGAAAAAAAATGGCAACACATTGCCACCTCTACTAACTGCGACGTCAGGGGGGCGACGACAAGGATGTGTAGCAGAGCTCAGCACGGCACTCAGATCAAATAACTTCCATCTCCCTTTCATGTGTTCTTCTTTAAGGGCAGGCCACCATTAGGGAAGATGAAACTTTTAAATGTCACCCATCGCCGCGCCGCGGCATATTCAAAGCCAAGCTGCGGTTATTGCCGTCACGCATGGCAAGCCGTAATAACTCTCCCAACGCAACCGTCTCTCTGATGCCCCCCTCCTCATTCTGAAAACTAATAGTAGAGATGCATTTCAATGAATTCATCCATCTCTCTCTTTTTTTAATCAGAATGGATTGACGCCCATTCACTCTGGAAGCCCTCCTCCTCTCTCTTCCTCTGCAACTGCTGCTTCCTCTCACCGTTTAGGCTGCACCTGGGCGGCGCGCCCAAGTATATCAACAGCAGTCAAAGTGTCATTTGGAGACTCATTTTAACATTTCTTTTTTAAATCCTTCCAAGAGAACCTCTCCATCTGCCATTGTTTAACTGGTAGTAGATGATCCCTGCACGCGCCTCTGTTCTTTCTGCCTATTGTTATATGGATCTAACATGGTAAACCGTTCCGATCACAGGAATTCACATTTTCATGCTGTATTCTACAGAAGACATGACCGGCTTGGTTTACCGGGCTAATATGGATCTAGAGTAGCCTACTACTGTACATGTGACAAGCAGACATTTGCAGAATTACACAAATTCATAGACTGTACAGGATAAAGTGGCATTTGGGGGTGATGATAAAAAACGAACAAATGAACAGACACATTTGAAACTGGAACACTATTCTGATGAATCGGATGGACATTAAGTGTCCCACCTGAACATTTATTTTCTGTTTACTAATGAGCTGGAGAGAACACAGCTACTGATCAAACATTTATAGCAATGATTACTATCAGTATTAGAGCTTTATAGCTTTTCAACAGAACTCTCTTTCTTTGTTTTAACCTATATAATATAATCTACTGCTCAGGAGCTTAATCAACACATCTAGCATCAAAATGGAAATAAATCAATGCGCCTCAATAATTACATGTCAGTTAACTGCAGTTAACAGTGAGACGAAATATGCAGATACCAAATTAGACTGAAGCTTTTTCTCCACTCCAGGTGTCAGTCTGAGAAGTAGGGGGAGCGCAGAGGGAAGAGGAAATTAATTTGATCCGTCTTGCAGCACTAAATTATGGATTTATTTTGCATCCAATTTCTGTTGTTGTTATGTTTAAAGCCAAATGTCTGTTTTTCAGGTCAAAGCAGTTGTGAAATGGTCTAAAAGGGCGATGCCTATCTGTCTCTGACGTTGCCACGTGCACAGATTTCCCACATGTTTTGGGCATGTTTCAGACAAGCTCACGACTCGTCATGCCACGCCTTGCGAGCTTGTAGATTGTCTATTTTCACGTACTGCATGAGTCACGATGCCGTTGTATGACGAATTATAGATCAAAGCACAACAGGGGGTCCTCAGAGGTCCTCAGAGTTACCGCCAAATGTTTGTGTGATAGGATAATTTAGTTACATTAACTACTTGAACCCTAAAATCCCAATTCTGTGGAGAACTTTAGCAGATCTACAAGCTCACAACACCTCGCTGTTTTAGCAAAGAGGTTTGGTGGAGAGGGAAAAAAGAGCAGACCAAGGACAGAGCCGAAGGTTGCGTTTATACGAAGTATTGAGGGTTTAAGTGGTTGAATGTCTGAAAATACACATTAACATGAATCCAACACAACGCAACACATTGATAGACAAGTCTATGAAGCTATCTATGAAATACATGAAAAGGTTTATACTGCAACACAGTTTTATGCAATATGTAGTGCTTCATCTCTCTCTCAGCTAAGCAATAGAGTCCGATTGCAGTACTCAGTAAGGAGGCCGGCATTGGAGGAGGCGGGCATTGGAGGAGCTGGAGGCGGATTAGAAAGGTTCATAGTATCCAATAGAATCAACAGCAGACCTACAAGCTCACAACGCAAGCAAGCGCAACGCTTTGTGGGCTTGTAGATCGGCTGTTTTCGCCATGGATTATTAATTCTTATTGAACACAGGAAAATAACACGTTTCTTTAAAATAAACTATTTACTATATTAATAATATAGTAAATAGTTTATTTTAATATAGTAATAATAATAATACAGTAAATAGTTTCTACTATATTAATTCTTTTAATAATAAATCAGCGGTGAGAGACACCCCGGTGGTCAGCAGCGAGGCCCCCGCCGCTATAGCCTCGGCGGAGCCGTTGACCGTCACCGGCGAGGCGAGGTGACAGTCATCGGCGAGGCGAGGACGAGGTGACCATCAGGTCTCCCGGTGGAGGGTCGACACGGTAGCCGTGAGTCAGCCGCCCTGCGGTGGCTGACTCACGGCAACGCGAGGCGAGGTGACGGTCATCGGCGAGGCGAGGTGACCATCGGGTCTCCCGGTGGAGGGTCGACACGGTAGCCGTGAGTGTCGACCCTCCACCGGGGTGTCTCTCGCCGCCGACAACAGGGCGACCGCAGCGGGCGGCGAGGGAGAGCAGCCACGAGCGGATCAAACATCCACCCTCTGCCCGGGGGAAAAGTGCCTCTACGGCGGATACAACCTCCACCCTCTGCCCGGTCCTCCCCCCGCTCTGGAACAACCTTCACGGTGGATTACATGAAAAACATATCACTGTCCCCGAGGAGGCTGTTGTGAGCGAGTGAAGGTTGAGCGAGTGAAGGTTGTTGCAGAGCGGGGGGAGGACCGGGCAGAGGGTGGAGGTTGTATCCGCCGTAAAGGCTCTTTCCCCCGGGCAGAGGGTGGATGTTTGATCCGCTCGTGGCTGCTAGTGCTCTCCCTCACCGCCCGCTGCGGTTCGCCCCGTTGTCGGCGGCGAGAGACACCCTCTGTAGCCGGGGACAGTGAGAGGAGAGGCGGGGTGGGTGTGGAGCTCTTTCTAGCCGGAGATAGTGAAGGGAGAGGCGGGGTGGCCAGCTCCCTCTAGCCGGGGACAGTGATAGAAGAGGCGGCGTGTTTAAGCTCTCTAATAGCCGGGGATAGTGAAGGGAGGACCGGGGTGTTTTAGCTCACCCTAGCCGGGGACAGTGACAGAAGAGGCGGGCTGTGGAGCTCTCTCAAGCCGGGGACAGTGAAGGGAAGACAAGGGGTGGGACAGCGATAGGAGAGGGGGTCTATCACGGACACGGAGGAGGAGGGAAGGGGGTCCGGCCGGCATGGACCGGGGTGTCCAACCCTCCACCGGGGTGTCTCTCGCCGCCGACAACGCAGGCGACCGCAGCGGGCGGCGAGGGATCCCCGCAGGACGGCCGACTCACGGCCACCATGTGGGGGTCCCACGACCACGGCACCTCTCACGGACCTCCGCTGCCGTCACTCCGTGGTCGAGAGATTATTAATAATCATAATAATTTATAATCAATTAGAAAAAGGAGTAAGTTAAATGCGTGTCATTCTAATATTTGTTTTAAATAATGATTATTTAAAACAAATATTAGAATGACAAGCATTAATAATCATAATCATTTTATAATATAACCATTGAGAAAAAGGAGTTTTAGACTAACTTACTCCTTTTTCTAAGTAAGTTATAACTTACACCTTTTTCTCAATGATTATTAATGCTTGTCAATTATTTTATAATAATATAATAATTCAGAAAAAGGAGTAAGTTAAATGCTTGTCATTTATTAGTTTGACTCAGTGCAGGGGGCAGTAAGTTTGTTCAAACCTGTCTCAGTTTCATTCAGTTTCATTCAGAGCGTCATATACCTTTAAGAAATGGACACCTCCAAGGCCCGCCCCCTCCAAGGCTCCCTACAAGGCCCTCCAATGCCCGCCTCCTCCAATGCCCGCCTCCTCCAATGCCAGCCCCCTCCAAGGCTCCACCCCCTCCAAGGCTCCTGCGTACTGCAGTCGGACCCGTCTCCAGCTAAGAGGTCATTGGCCTGAAAAAACCCCACATTGATTTATGGCTATAAAACCTTACAAAAACATTAAGCCTGTAGATCTGCTATTTTTGAAAAATCATGAACATTTGTGCAAGTCTTGAATATTTCAAATCCTTCTGAGGTTTTTTGAAAAACCTATGTTTCTATGTCAGTGGTGCTCAAACCTTTTCATGTGAAGGACTCCCAAAATGATATGTATTTGGCCACGGACCCCAGAAGCAAAATTTTAGTTACAAATGTTCGCTTAAAAAATACATGTAATTCAACGATTTGCACACATTTTCACGACTTTTCAAAAATAGCAGATCTACAAGCTCGCAGCGCGGCACTCGGTGCCGCGCTGTGAGCTCGTATATCTGCTATTTTTCAATAGCTGTATTTGGACCGCTTGTTTTCTCCGTCTACACCAAATCTCTTTGCGGAAAATATTGCTTTTTATGTTTGTTTGTTTTTTGCCATTTTTGATTGATTACACTGTACAACACTTTTGCCAACCCTTGTTGTTTTTAAATGAGTGTTATGAATTATGAAATGTGGATTGGTAAACAGAGCATCACTTTGAACACGCATTTGTTATTTGTCACCAGTCCAGACTGTTTATGCTGGAGGTAACACAGTAGAGGGAAGCTTAACAAAGACACAGTTAAAAAAAGGCATTCCCTAACATTATATAAACATAATACCACATTTCAATAAAAGGCTATTTAGGATTAGTTCACAGCGTGTCGCCCCCAAAGCAAAAATAACATAATAAATAAAATAAAGTTAATCCATTGTCACCTTCACATTCTCCTCCAGTTTTTTTGCCCTCTCTCTCTCTCTCTTTTTGTTTCTCTCTCTCTGTATGTAAATGGCCCCAGCAGCAGCTGTGTGACATAGCGTGGCGCGGGCCAAATGGCGGACCATTAGCGTTCCGCTCTGCCTAACTAATGCCTAATACCCGTTAGCAGGTGGGATCCAGCTTAGACCAGGTAATAATTACAAGGTTTTCCGTGCCGCCGCCGCCACCCGCCCGACAGACTCTTGCTCCACGCTACGGCGCTGATGATCAGCCTCTTAGCCCGGGGCGGTGGGCCGATGATGGTGGCGTGATGGTGGCTGAGGGGTCGATGGTGGCGCGAGGCCCGCAACACGTCTCCCTGTGACAGAGCAACACGTCCCCATGGCCCCTCTCCGGGCAACGCTAATGGCCGATTCAATTCGCTTCTGAAAACCTTCATCGCTTCCGTTTGAAATGTTTATTTCGAATAAGGCAATTTTAAAAACGATATAACAGGGGGCCTACTGGTCCGGGCGCATACGACTTAGGCACTGCCACATAGGCATGGATGCCTGGCGGCGTCGCCGGTTCGATACCCGAACCGGACGACCTTTGCCGCATGTCACTCCCCATCTCTCCCCCCATTTCTTGTCAGTCTACTGTCCTATCAATAAAGGCATAAAAGTATCAGGAAAATAAAAATATATATAATCGAAAAGGAGTGAGAAGAAGCATAACGTATCGCTCTCCAAGGAGATTGTCTGTTTTGGGATGCGCGACACCAGCACAAATACGTCTAACTCAGGCGTAATGAGCCCAGAACACACGGAGGGAAGCAGGTTTTTGGACGGGAAGAAGGTTGTGGGGAGACATTAGTGGGGTGGGGGAGGGTGCTGCCTGTGTGCACGCTAAGTGATAATAGAATTGGAGTAATGCTATTTCCTGGTGTTTATGGGGGGGATGCATAGCGCGCCCCCGCTCCCTATGGATGGGGCTTAATTGTGGTGTTTGTCAGCAGGCTCCATTAGGGAAACATTTTATTTCCAGAAGAGTTACTGTAATGCGCTCGTGAGGCGCGGGCACAACTGCGCATGCGGCAGTGCGACGGCTGGAAGACTGAGAGATGCATTGCAGACAGAGGAGCCCCACAACGACAAGTTTGCTTTGCAAATGAAATGAGACCGTTGAACTGGCGTGGAGATGGGACGGGAGAAGGACACCGCCCCAGGACACCACCCCAAATAATTTGGGGACCCCCCTGGGGGTCCCGACCCACGGGTTGAGAACCACTGAACTAGAGGGTTCTCAACCCAACAGATTGACTTTCAGCCTTAGCATGTGTCGCTCTGAGGATCAGCCGGTGGGAAGTCGGTCTGCAAAAAAAAACAAAGATCTCGTGTCGTGTCTGTTTCTGTCTGTCTATGAGTCCCTCTCATGCCCATATGGAGAGCTCTGTAACTGTCCGTCTGTCTGTCTGTCTGTCTGTCTGTCTGTCTGTCTGACAGTGTGTCCCTTTTAAGAAAAAAACGAGAAAGGGGCTCGCAACTAACTTTAGAAATACCCCAGCTTCATTCACAGCAGAGATCTGTGGAGCATTTAAAAAAGTGAGTTGCGAGCTTCAAGAAGCTGTTTGTCGTTTTGCTCGATCCGTGTCAAGGATAGAGGATGCGCTTACATTTTGTTTGTCTTTGAATGTGTCCCTTCAACACTGTCTCCCCCCAAGGCACGGTTTGACATTTGCTCTAAATTTTCCCCAGAAATCACAATATGCCTTGCGGGTGAGACAGTGCCCTTATATGGAGTTCCCTGATGTCATCATTATGACATCATAGTACTGTCCTCAGGCACTGGCCTCCAAGTACTACAATACTTCAATGTCCTTTTGTGCTCGATGTCAGCAATATTCTTTTGTGCTCGACTTTTCCTTTTTTTTAACCCTGCTTACAACCTTCTGTGCAATACAAATCAAACACATTGTTATTATAATAAAGGACACTGCGCTAAGCACTCCGACAATGGGCACGACAGGTATTCTGACAACGGGTGAAATGGTATACTGCATAACCAGTGGGGCATGGCTAGGGTTTTAATTGGTCTGTGAGGGGACACAAAGTGACAAGCAGGGCGGACACACACGTACGTACGCACGCACACACACACGCGGACACACACACACACACACACACACACACACACAAATACAGAATTTGTGGCGGCCGTACTAGTGGTTGGTTGTTTTGACGAGAGCACTCATCCTGAACCATCTGAGCAGCCATCAGCCGCAAACTCATGGTGGCGGTAGAAGACGGGCATGTGAGAAATCAGGGGCGGAGGTTGTAGTTTGCCAGCCAAGGAGTGTGTGTGCAAAGTTTCGTATGGATAGGGGCACAGTGCCGGAGATAAAAGTAGGGCCAAAAGTGTGACGTGACGTGATGGACAGACTGACTGACTGGGTGCCATGGCATTGGTCCGAAATCCTATACCTAAACCTAAACCTAACCCAAACCCTAACCTCAGTAAAACTATGCCTAAACCTAACCCTAAAACCTAACCCTAATGGACAGTAGGACCAATGAGATTTCGGACTTATGGGCAGTCCCCACTGACTGACAGAGGGACTGACTAATTGACAAAGAAGCGGGTGGAGGTTTTCATAGTAACTTGCGACCTGATGGTCACAACCAGTGACACGCACGCACGCACGCACGCACGCACGCGCACACGCACACGCACGCACACACACACACACACACACACACACACACACACACACACACACACACACACACACAGGGAGACGTTCCAGTCAGCTGGTTCTATATATATACGCGATGCTGACTAATTACAGTGCATTTTCATGTCCTTCACCACAGAAGCAGATGTCTGGCTCACGACTCATTCCTCACCAGGGCCTGACCCCAGGCTGTGTGCTCAGTGTGTGTACACTACAGTACAATACAGTACAGTACGGTACGGTACAGCAGGTACAGTACAATAGGTGCCGGGGGGAGAGAGGGGGGGAGCAGTGAAGAGACCCTAAACCATTTAGGCCGGGTATACACATTATTACGCATTAATACTTTGACCATTATTTTATGCTTTAACTATTGGAAAAATAGCAGATATACAAGCTCACAGTGCGGCACCGAGTGCCGCGCTGCGAGCTTGTAGATCTGCTATTTTTGTGAAAAATCCTGAAGGTACAGTAGGTCTCTGAAAAACCTTCTGTCAGTGGTGCTCAAACTTTTTCACGTCAAAGACCCCCAAAATGATATGTATTTGGCCACAGATCCCCATCTCAAAATATTTAGTTCCAGGGACCCCCAGAAGCAAAATTTGAGTTACAAATGTTCGCTTTAAAAACACATGCATTCAAAGATTTGCTCGAATTTTCACGACTTTTCATGAATAGCAGATCTACAAGCTCGCAGCGTGGCTGTGAGCTTGTATATCTTCTAATTTTCAATAGCTAAAGTATAAAATAATTTCAGTCCTAAATGGGCTAATAAGGGGACGCCAAAGGTCTCCGCTCCCCTGTCGAAGGCGGGGTCTGTGTGTCCCAACTCATCATCTGGAACGGGCAGCAGAGGTTAACTATATTTATAATGCATGAACATGCTGTGCTGTTAGTGACCAAGTACAATGCTTTAGGACACAAGGGGGGCATTGGTCCTTTGTTCGGCTTTTTGCAGATTATGAAAGTACCAAATGTAATAAGCTTTCAAATGATGTGTCATTTATTTAAATCAGAACGAATTCAAAGTTTGTGAAGTTTGTCACACTATACTGGAAGTCAGGTAAGGGTTGTGAACAATGGATATCTGTTATAATGAGAAGGTTCTAAAACATAGCTTCTTAGATAATATGGAAAAAAGGATAAACACGAAAAATCCAAAACCAAAACTATTTTGTTAATTCACCCTTTGCCTGCTGTTGGTCCCTGACTGACCAACCAGCAGGCACCTTCTGCCTAGGGGTGGCATAGCTCAGGGGTAGAGAAACCGTTATTCGAGCACAAAGGGTTCCCGAAGAGTTCCCAGTTCGAATCCGGGCTCTCCCTGAGTTAATGTCGAAGAGTCCTTGAGCAAGACTCTGAACTCCTAGTTGCTCCCGGTGAGCAGGTTGGTGCCTTGCATGGATTCCTCTGCCATCGGTGTATGAATGTGTGTGTGAATGGGTGAATGTAATGCACAATCTATGTAAAGCGCCTTGGATAAAAGCGCTATATAAATGCACCATTAACCTTGTTCTGCCCTGGTTCCACCTTATATGGTTGCTAAAACATCATTTTTGGAGAAAAAAACAAACATGATAGTCCTAGTCACTATATTGCACCTGAGATGTTCCTTTTTTACTGACACCAAGTTTAAAATAAGAATTGAATACACAGAACATCGATACCAAGCAACTGAAAAACACGTTATTTCAATGGTGGAGGATGGAGAGACAGGATTTTTGTCCAACAAAGAGACAGCAAACAATGGGTGCGAAGAGGAGCACAAGCAACCACAGGCGGGACTTGACAAAAGGGTCAATTTGCAGGACTCCACAATAATTGCCAACATGAGGACCTTTTCTCCAGACCCGGACATACAGAATAAACTGCTTTTTAGCCCTTTTTCTCCTCAATTTATTCAATAGATTCCTCCCCACACACATTTCTGTGTTGTTACAGCTGTAGTATCCCACTAACCCAGTGGTTCTCTACCCACAGGGGGGTACCCAAATTATTTTGGGGGGTCCCCAGATGTTTTCTCACTCAACAGTAAACAGACCAACATACAGTATACATGGTATCTGCAAGTGACGATTTAAGGACTTTAAAGACATTTTCCGTTTTAGTACCTCTGGTCCAACATATTGGTCAAATTGCCAAATATCAGAGACAGAAATTGTGAAAATAGAAGATCTACATGCTCACAACGCCTCGCAACGCAGATCTGCTATTTTCACAATGGAACAGATCGAGTCAAACTAAATTTAATGCCAACTCCTACAATTCCAAGTGTTTGTGAAGGGTGGGGGTCCCCAGTTATTTATTTTGGGGGTCACAGCCTGAAAAGGTTGAGGACCACTGCACTAACCCAACACTTCCTGATGTGACTTTTGGTACTTCAAGTACATTTTGATGCCAATTTACTAGAAACGTCTGGTAATGGCGGGTATACAGTACAGGCTAAAAAGTTGGCCTCCAGTTCTTTGTGGTTGGAGGCTAAATGAAAGAGCATCGGGTACAGTGCAGCAGTGTTGTATTTCAATGGAAGCTGTAATAGGCACGCGAAGGATGCTTAATAGTTAATACGTTAGTTATTTATGGATTATTTTCAGTCTGTTGAACAAAAGGGTATAAGTAAGGCTTCAGAGATCAAATGGTCCAAAAAGGTAGGCTGAAGCCAAGGCTTATTTTGCCTAAGCCCAAGGCAGAATTAACGTGGAGTGAAGGCTAACAGGTTGGATAGAGACAGTAGAAAAGGATCAGAGTTACTGATACTGATACCAGAATCGGAAAAGCTGAAGATACTGCCAACATGCTAGTATCGGTATTGAGTTTATGCCATTCCTATACACCACGTCAATACAGTAATCTATCATTTTGTATTTTGAATGATTCCATTGAAGTCGCACTACTGTTATGTGTTTTATATGTTTTATTTATTCCTACTGTAGATCAGTGATTCACAAACCTTGTATTTTCAATGATCCCCTTTAAGGGCAAATTCGGAGCCGGTGTGCATGAGATCATAGAGAATCATTGTTTTCTTTAAAAAATGTAAGTTTTTTCTGTGTGTAAAAAACGCGTTTGTGTGCAAAGCCCTTTAGAGTGTACAAATGCATCCGGAATCAGTATCGGGAAGGGAAAAAATGGTACATCTGTAGAAAGCATCAAATCCCCCCAAAACAGTAGAGTGTGATGAGGAGACCCTGGGATGGATGCTACATCAGGACCATCGCCATGGTAACCGTTTCCCCGGAGTCAGCCGGCTGACAATCAAGCTACGTTATACGCCATGTGGCGCATGGCATGTGTGTGTGTGTGCATCTGCCTGTCTGAATCTGTCTAATAACATGTGTGTGTTACATGCTACTGGGTGGCATGTGCATCTGTGTGTGTGTGTGTGTGTGTGTGTGTGTGTGTGTGTGTGTGTGTGTGTGTGTGTGTGTGTGTGTGTGTGTGTGTGTGTGTGTGTGTGTGTCTGCCTGCCTGTGCGTGTGTCTTGATGTGTGTTTTGCTGTCAGCGTCGCTGACAGGGCGAGGCAGAGTTTAATCTCAGCAGATTAAAAGTTGTCATCAGAAAACTCCTGTGTGAGAGACGACGCCACAGCAACCACAGGACTCACAACAAGACACCAAGTGTTTGCATTTCCAAACTACTAATGGCTTCACACTACAGGAGAGAGAGAGAGAGAGAGAGAGAGAGAGAGAGAGCGAGAGAGAGAGAGAGAGAGGAGGGGGATGCTGAGGATGCTGAGGATGGGGGTGTCAAAACACCAAAGCAGAGGGGAAAGCAGAGACGAGGGAGAGGGGTAGCAGAGAGAGAGAGAGAGAGAGAGAGAGAGAGAGAGAGAGAGAGAGAGAGAGAGGCACATGGAGCATGGTTTAATTAGAATAGCCAGGCTATAAATAACCTGCGCCCTGACATTTGAACATGGAGACGTTCAGAGATCTCTCTGTGCTTTCCGCCGGACGGGAGAACACATACACACACACGCGTGCACGTGCACACACACACACACACACACACACACACACACACACACACACACACACACACACACACACACACACACACACACACACACACACACACACACACACACACACACACACACACACACACACACACACACACACGTACACGCACACATGTACACGTGTACACATACACACACACGTGCGTGCGCACAAACACAGCTAATTTATGCATTTACGTCTTCCATATATCTCTCCCTTTCCTCTTCCTGGGAAGTCTCTTGCTCTCTCTCTCTCTCCTTTTGAAGTCTCTCTCTCTCGCTCTCTCTCTTCCCAGCACCTTCATTCGCTCTGCCTCGATGCGTATACACGCGCGCGCACGCACGCACGCACGCATGCACGCATCAGCTATATCTGTACCAAAGAGGGAGTGAGTGAGAGTGGCATAAAAAAACAGCGTTTCCGATTAGCTGTCAAGAGAAGAAGAATGAACGTGCACACACATACATACACACACTCACGAAGGCCACACGGTCGCCACGGAGATGACACCTCGCCGCCAATTTCCCCACAGCTCAGAAACGTAGCATGTCACTTCATGCATGATTTAAATATTGCATGCACTCACACACACACAGGTTGTCATACGCAACGCAATGCAACGCCCACCCGAGAAGAAGGCGGCTGGTGGCGGCCTTTTAATAAAACCGGTACAGAAATAGGAACATCCTAAGTACTGATGTAACTTAACTTACGCTAAGTAGGCGATGGCGACATCCTTCTGTCACACATACGCACACATACCCGCCCAATGTCCCCTAGTGCAGTGGTTCTCAACCTTTTCAGGCCGCGACCGGCAGTGCCGGATTTATATGACATGAGGCCCCTGGGCAAGGGGAAATAAAGAGGCCCTTGTGCGCGCGCGAAGTACCGCACACGCGAAGTACCGCACACGCGAAGTACCGCACACGCGAAGTACCGGATACATAGAGTGGGCGGGCTTTAGACTGCACTAAGCTTTCAGAGCAACTACATGCAGTGCGGCGAGCAGAGCAGAAGCTCTCGATGTTATTACCATAATAAAACAAAATGCACAGTAACTAAACACAAATATCACTTTATTTGGATAGCAATACTTTAAAATGTCATCATTAACTCATTCAGGGTCTTTTCAAAATGGCTTCCAAGTTCCACACCGCCTCCCTCTCCATAGACTTCCATGTAATTAATAGTGCACGGATCATGCACCCCCATGCCTAGATCATGCACCACATGTGTGCACACTGTTCACAGCTTTCAAACAAAAAAATCCGAATGGAAATCCGTTCAGGCATTCATGAGCTAGCAGCCATTATGTTTTCTTGAAATGTAAACAAACGTGGCTGCCATGTTTGAAAGATGGGGTTGGTATGGGGGTTAAACATGGAATTTCGCGATCATGCCTACTACATTTTTTGGGGTCCAAAAAAAAAACTTTTGAAAAAAAAAAAAAAATTTTTTTTTTTTTTTTTTTTTTTGGAGGCCCCCCACCCCCCTGAGGCCCCTGGGCACGTGCCCACCCTTGCCCAATGGTAAATCCGGCCCTGCGCGACCCCCAAAATAATCATATTTTAACTGGGGACCCGGACCCCCCCCCCCACCCTACGAGCACTACGAGTTGAGGCATCATATTTTGTATAACACGGTTCTATTGTGAAAATAGCAGATCTACTCACGGTGTGAGATTGTCTATTTTCACAATTTCAGCCTCTAATATTTGACAATAATTGACCCGCCAAAATAACTCTGGGCCCGACCCACAGGTTGAGAACCACTCCCCTAGTGTCCTTCCACAGTGTTCTCTAGGAACGTTGCTATGGGAAGCTCCTGTTAAGCCTGATGTATACTTTTTTTTGGTTGATATTTTTGGGGGCTTTTCTAACTTTATTGATAGTACACAGTGAAGACAGACAGGAAACAGGGAGAGAGACAGGGCGTGACACGCAGCAAAGGTCGTTGGGATCGGGACTTGAACCCGCGACTCGCCATCAGGCACGCAAGCTATTTTCAAACATTTTGTACTTTTACTTTTTTGGTACTCTAAGTACACTTTGATGCCAAAACGTTCATACTTTTACTTGTACTCGACTTCAAAAAGTACATTTTGAAGTCCAGACTTTTCCTTTTAACAGAGTGTTTCTATATTGCAGTATTGATACTTAAGTAAAACATTTGAGTACTTGTTCCACCACTGAATAGGGGTGGATTACGAGATGAGAGGAAAAAAAAGAGTGGGGGGAAGGGGGGGAGGGGGGGGGGGCGGTCTGTGTTTCTCGACATGCAAAAATATACATACTGTATAGTGTATACTGTATATATCATTTCAGAGATAAAAGAGAGAGAAGAGACAGAGAAGGGCACATGGAAACAGACAGGAGGAACGCGAGGGAAAGTGAGGTGGGGACACGCCGAGGTTGTTCATCTCTGTCCCAGGAGAGAGCTCCTGATTTGCCAGCAATGAGACCAGCCATCAGTCACCCAATCCCCAGCGGTACTACCCCCCCCCCCCCCCCCCCTCACATCCACCACCCACACATCCACACACACCAACCCAGCCCCACCACCCTCCGACACCACACAACTCTGCTGTCACTGTCTCCCTGTCCATCTGTGCCACTCAACTTACACATCAGTGGGTATTCACTGAGTGTGTGAGAGAGTGTGTGTGTGTGTGTGTGTGTGTGTGTGGGGGGGGGGGGGGATCCTTTCCAGGGGTCAACCAGGAGAGGAGAGGAAAATGTTTAAAATTGTAACCCTGTTAAATGACTTTCAACATGCCGTCTGTATTTTTGGGGGCATTATTTGAGTCGTTATTTCACCTGTCAACAGGTAAAACTAAATAAATAATCCAAACGTAAAAAGGTAATCATATCCGGGTAATGTCAATGTCTATAGCTGACCTATGACATCACATTGTTGTGACATCACATTCCGTCCTCTCTTTCTCTCTCTCTCTCCCTCTCCCTCTCCCTCTCTCTCTCTCCCCCCTAAGTGTCTTTAAGCTTTGATCGCATGGACAAATGATGTGCCATTTTGTTATTCCTCTAACTCACACTCGTCTTTGGTCAAAGTACTTGTAATGGTTTCTCATCTCCATGTTGGTGTAAGCTACAGAGACATCTAGATTATCTTCCGTTACTGAACACTGCTAACCCGCTTATTGATTGTACTGCAATTGGGGTCGTTTCAAAGTTTATTTTCACAAGAAACTTTTTGCCGTTAAAGTTTTTAAGTTGTGGGGCGCCCGCTGGCCTAGTGGTCAAGGCGCATACCACATACTAGGCTATGATGCCTGCTGGCGTCGCCGGTTCGATTCCCGATCCGGACGACCTTTGCCACATGTCATTCCCCATCTCTCTCCCCATTTCCTGCCAGTCTACTATCCTATCAAATAAAGGCATAAAAAGCCCCCAAAAAAATCTTTAAAAAGTTTTTAAGTTGTATGCAGCCGAGTTGGGTCCGGCAAGTTCTGAATCGTGAAATATAATAATAATGATAATCAATAAAAGGTCAGCGATGAACGTTAGAGATCAGAAGCAGAGGGAATAGCATGCCAGAACGGCGCTCTCAAAGCAGAGGGAGAAAAGTCTACATCGGAATTTATTATCTTGCTTATTTTTTCCCATTCTACTGGGTGTTTCTGAGGACACGGCATAATGTATTGTGTATGCTTCTGAATTATTATTAGATATATATTATTAAAACGACTGCAATTGCCTCCATCCGTATTCACTTAAAAAAAAAGTTCACTTTCCCAACAGGGAACGCGGAGGAAAAAAAACAAGCGATTAAGAAAACAGCCCTTAGGATGCATGAAATAGAAAAACAGCTATGTGCTCAAGAGTGGTGGAAGAACTAATTAGATTTGTTTTAATGTAAGTAAAAGCTGCAATATGTGTAGCATAATATAACAATACTCTGTTACATGGAAAGGGCCTGTAGGCCTGTTCACAATGGAGGTATTGTTCAAACTATACTTACATTAAATGTATGTTTGGTTACTGTCAGTAAGAAGAGGAAACATATGAATTCCAAAATAAAATCTGCCATTGACTAGTCACCATGGGGAGTTTTATTCTGAAGTCCTAGATTCTGTTTGTCATGCAATACCTTGAATGAAAGTGAAAGTGGACATGTTTTCTCTCTGCGTTGTGAGCTTGCAGATCGGCTATTTTCAGAAAAGGTTAGCCTCTTTCTTATATTATTTGACAATTTGGCCAATGTTTGACCAGTTTTTATTATAAGTTTGTACATTACTTTTTTTTTTTTTTTTTTTCATTTCTTTTTTTTACGTATTAAAAAGGTCTTAAAATCCTTAAATTATCACTTTCCTGTCATTTGGAGACGCCCCCCAAAATCATGTGGGGACCCATAGGTTGAGAACCACTGGTGTAGTCGATATGTTTTCAAAAGCGTTTTCAAAAGCTTACCCATGAAACTCCTGGTTTGCTTTATATGCACTCTTCATGTCTAAAGCGTTAATATGGATTTTCTAAAATTAAAACAGACCTGACGCTATGGTGCACGCAATCCAGCAGCGGTGTAAAAACTTCAATCACAGCCTCAGTATAAATGCAGCAGCGGTATGCAACGACGAGGTATGCAGTGACACAGAGTGAAGCAAAACAAAGGTTCCCCGCCATAACCCGACACTGTGCACGTCGTTTCACAGAGGTCGTCGCCAAGCGAAGAGACGCTTGCTTTGTTGTTTGCATTTGGTGAATATACTCCTGTATGTATTATTGTATTTATTGTTCTGGGAGATCAAAAACGCATGCATAATTCATCGCATAAGGAATACTAAACGAGGGCAAAGAGAGAACGTAAAGGTACTTTAAGGACATTTTCGTATTATTTTTTTTGTCATGTACATTATTGATTAGACATTGATTTTTCCTGAGGATCTAAACCACACATTGTGAAGGTGAGTGGAATGGGACTGGGAGAAGAAGAGGGCTGTCTATTTATTTTGTTATCTTCCTGCCTGTTTATCTTTCCCTTTGAGGACTTGCAAACCCCCTCAGTCATCGCCTCCTTTCTTCTCGCCTCCCTCCCTGCCTGCCTGCCTTCAGTTCGTTCCTTCTAATCATCTGGAGCCTCATTGGTTGACAGCGGCATCAGGGCTCATTAAAACATCAATACATCCTTCAGCTGTAATCACAGCAAATTGCTGTCAGCTTCGTTTTCTTGGCTTTCTGCTACGTGACCCTCTCCTACCGCTCTGTCTCTCTGCTTCTACGCGGTGTTCAAACTCCCACAGGCATCCATAACAAACACAATCGCAAAATTCGCACGCGTTGAGTTTCGTCCAACTCTCCATTACCAACCCTATCTCTAACCCTAAACGCACGCGTAGCGAAGTAATGAGACGTCGGACTGCTACACCGAGCACGTTTTCGCGATGCGTTGCCAAGCGAACAGAACGGCTTGTAAATATTGAAGCGGCCGCCCTACTTCAGGCGGGGTGAAACATACAAGCACGAGCATAAGAGCGCGCCGCTGGTGTCTACAATAGGGTTCAATGGACGTCGACGTCGTTCGTGACGTCATTGCGACTCGACGTCAAACA
>NC_137818.1:19456023-19563523 GCF_963921795.1 Nannobrachium achirus
TGGCAATATCTGTAGCATATATCATCAACGATTTTCATATCAAATATACTTACTACAGATTTTGCCATTTGGCATGTTTTGGGTGAGATATTTAACTGATATTGATAGGTCATGAAACAGAACATTTCTGATGCATATATGAGTTCCATAAAAATGCCATATCTGGTCAAATATGAACCAAATATATATCATGGAGACAAATGTTGTACTAAGATACAGGCGTAAGTTTAATTTTGTCAAGTATATGTCCTGTAAATTACCTCAGGTCATATCTAGAAATATCTGATCATAATATTTTTTCTAGAATACTTGATGTGTCAAATAGTGAGTTCATATATGACCTAAAGTCATATCTTTACAGTGGATCTGCTAGAGAATACTGACCATTTCTGAGGCATATTTAAGTATTTGTTGACATCAACCATATCTTATCAAATATGGATGAAGTATACATCTCCTTGCCATATACAAAGTATGAATATACGCAATGCAGTATATATGAATATACTGACAGCATATTTTGATAAGAATAATGGCAATATCTGTAGCATATATCATCAACGATTTTCATATCAAATATACTTACTACAGATTTTGCCATTTGGCATTTTTTGGGTGAGATATTTAACTGATATTGATAGGTCATGAAACAGAACATTTCTGATGCATATCCTGACTTTCATGGAAATGCTAGATCTGGTCAAATATGAACCCAATATATATCATGGAGACAAATGTTGTACTAGGATACAGCCGTAATTTTAATTTTGTCAAGTATATGTTCCATAAATTACCTCAGGTCATATCTGGAAATATCTGATCATAATATTTTTTCTAGAATACTTGATGTGTCAAATAGTGAGTTCATATATGACCTAAAGTCATATCTTTACAGTGGATCTGCTAGAGAATAATGACCATTTCTGGGGCATGTTTAAGGTTTTGTTGACATCAACCATATCTTATCAAATATGGACAAATTATACATCTCCTTGTCATTTACAAAGTATGAATATACGTAATGCAGTATATATGAATATACTGACAGCCTATTTTGTTAAGAATAATGGCAATATCTGTAGCATATATCATCAACGATTTTCATATCAAATATACTTACTACAGATTTTACCATTTGGCATTTTTTGGGTGAGATATTTAACTGATATTGATAGGTCATGAAACAGAACATTTCTGATGCATATCCTGACTTTCATGGAAATGCCATATCTGGTCAAATATGAACCAAATATATATCATGGAGACAAATGTTGTACTAGGATACAGGCGTAATTTTAATTTTGTCAAGAATATGTTCCATAAATTACCTCAGGTCATATCTGGAAATATCTGATCATAATATTTTGTCTAAAATATTTGTTGTGTCAACTAGTGAGTTCATATATGACCTGAAGTCATATCTTTACAGTGGATCTGCTAGAGAATACTGACCATTTCTGAGGCATATTTAAGGTTTTGTTGACATCAACCATATCTTATCAAATATGGACAAAGTATACATCTCCTTGCCATATACAAAGTATGAATATACGTAATGCAGTATATATGAATATACTGACACCCTATTTTGATTAAAATAATCTGTAGCATATATCATCAACGATTTACACATCAAATATACGTACTACAGATTTTACCATTATGCCTGTTTTGGACGAGATATTTAACTGATATTGATAGGTCATGAAACAGTACATTTTTATGCATATCCTGAGTTCCATGGAAATGCTAGATCTGGTCAAATATGAACCCAATATACATCATAAAGACAATATGTTGTACTAGGATACAAGCAACATTTTATTTTTGTCATGTATATGTTCTGTAAATGGCCTTAGGTCATATCTGGAAATATCTGATCACAATATTTAGTTAGAATACTTCATATGTCAGATAGTGAGTTCATATATGACCTCAAGTCATATCTTTACAGTGGATCTGCTAGAGAATATTGACCATTTCTGAGGCATATTCAATGGGCGAAAAGATCTAGAATCCCCAAATATCTGATTTTGGATTCCCTATAGATACAGACATTTCTGATGCATATCCTGAGTTTTGTTGATATGCAACATATCTGGTCAAACATGAACCCAATATACATCATGAAAACCATATATCATACTAGGATACAAGCATAATTTAAAATGTGTCATGTACGTGGTCCGTAAATTACCTTTGGGCTAAAATATCCAGAATCCCCAAATATCTGATTTTGGATTCTCTCTGGAATACGGACATTTCTGATAAATATCCTGAGTTTTGTTGATATGCACCATATATTGCCAAATGTGAACCCAATATACATCATGAATGTTCATGAATACAAGCAGCTGTTTAATTTTGTCATGTATGTGTTCCGTAAATGACCTTTGGTCATATCTGAAAATATCTGATCACATTATTTTGTCTAGAATACCTTTAAGTCTCTGGTAAATCTTGATGTATCAGACTTTGACTTCATATATCACTTAAAGTCACATATTTACAGCATAACCACTTCCAAATACAGACCATTTCTAATGCATATTTAAGGTTTTGTTGACATCAACCATATCTTATAAAATATGGATGAAGTATTCATCTCCTTGTCATTTACAACATATAAATATGACCTATTGCAGTATATAGGAATATACTGACACCTATTTTGGGTAGAATAATGGTAATATCTGTAGCATATATCATCAAATATTCTCATATAAAATATACTAACTACATATTTTGCCATTGGGCCTGTTTTGGGTGAGATTTTTAACTGATATTGATAGGTCACGAAACAGAACATTTCTGATATATATCCTACATTTCATTGATATGTCATATCTGGTCAAATATGAACCCAATATACATCATGAGGACATATTTTATAGAAGGATACAGTTACATCTTTTTTCTGTCATGTGTATGTTCCAAATATCACCTGGACATATCTGAGCTCAACAACTTTTCTAGAATACGGATCAAATCTATGGTATGTATATGAATGTGTCACAAATACAGTCTATATTACATTCATATATCACTTAAAGTCATATATTTACTCTGGATTCCGATATTCAATATTCACTTGGCCCAACCCATATCTAATCAAATATGGAATATGGAAGTATTCATTTCCTTCTCATATAAGAAGTATATGAATATGAGGTATTGCAGTGTAGGAATATATTGACACCCTATTTGAGTAGAATAATGGCAATATCTGTAGCATATATCGTCACCGTAACTTATACAATATACTTAGGCCTACTACAGATTTTGCCATTGGGCCTGTTTTGGGTGAGGCATTTAAATGATATTAATAGGTCATGGAAATTCACAGAATTGGGTGATTTATACTGGGCAAAACAGACCAGACCAGTGTCATTGGTATTTCATATTTGGTCAAATATGAACCCAATATACATCATGAGGATATTATATACGGAATCTTTGTCGTGTGTGTTCTAAATATCACTTTATATCTTATTTTTGTCATGCGTATTTCAAATATGACCGTATGTCCTATCTGGACATTCTGATGAGCACTATCCTTTTCTAGAATACAGATCAAATCTATGGCATATCTGAAGGTGTCCCATTTTCGATGGTTCGATTTTCTTGGCATAACTAATCAAATATGGATGAAGTATGAATATGGCTTAATGCATGCAGTATACTGTCTGGAATGTTGATAACCTATTTTGAGAAGATGACAATAGGGCCTATACTGTATGTAGCATATGATCACCTTTTGCCATATATTGGGCCTGTTTAGGGTGAGAGTTTTGGGTGACAGTCCAAACTGATATTTCATGAAAAGTGACAGAATCTGGTCATTTTTACTGGGTGAAATCCCCAACTTTTCTATGGAATACGGACCATTTCTTATTCTTAGTTTTCTATTACCTTGGAACCTTGGAAGACAGTGACATATGTCATTTTTCACTTTATTAGCGTTTTGTGAAGTTTGGAAGTTATTAGCAAATGCGGCCACAGGTTCTGTTATCAAGGTTATGTCCCCCAGGTTATGGGATCAGCTCTGTTGTCACAGATACAGTCCCAGGCAGTGGATGGAATTATAGCTACAGGATGCAGTACACACACTCGCACCCTGTCACACAGACAAGAAACAGACAAGAAAGAAGTAGCGACAGCTACTAAAAGGTCTTATAAAGGACTTGAGGAGCTGTGTCCACACAAGACCGCATTTATGAGCATAGCTTTGGATATCATGTCCATAGAACAATGTTTATTCACAGGCGCAATGTTAAACCTTGTTATTTGCACATTGTTGTTTGCACATACCGGTATAACCTAGCAGCCCAAAACAATGTAAGTGTAGTGGGTTGACCTTTCCTGTAGGCAATCCTTAATTATGTGATACTCCCTAATCACCCCTAATCAAGACAGGTGAGACACAGATGACTGCTAGTTTAATAAAAATGAAACACACCAGGCCATCATAGTAGATGGCTGGCTTGGGTTTATCTGGTGGTATGTTAGGTCACAGGGGGAGCGTGTCGCTGTTAATACATGTCATCTTTTCGACACCCGACTCTAACCCTCACCCTAACGCTAACCTCCGTGGAGTGAGTCGCTAACCCTTCGGTCGAAATGATGGTCGTTCGAAAGAGCGTGATTTCCCCGGTCACAAGTTCATGTCCATATTGGCATTCCCAGATATGGGCTTAATATTGATCACTCAGGGATCGACCACACTGGTTATCATGAGACTGACACAATATTTATGACAACAGGGATCTTGGCAATATATGGAGATTGATATAAGGCATAATTGACACACGCACAGACGGACAGACAGACAGACAGACAGACATGATCTGCAGGTGTTCATGCTAAATAGATTTTAAACTTTGTCTAGTACAAGCAATTGATAAACTATTATATATTTCCCAAACTGACTTCTCTGCTCCTCTCTTTCATTCTGAACTGTGAATTTATAGAGCAAAATCATGCACTATTCATGGTTGTGGTAACGACTTACTCAACATCAGGTAAATGACTGAGTTACACACAGCCATGATCAAATGATCAGCCTCCACTCCTGAAGTTTAACTAAGCATATACTGTGCACACAGTGAGTGCATAACCCAAAGAGTGCTCATATGTATCAGTATTGTATAATACCGATTACATCTATGGCATATCTTTGTGTGTCACAATTACAGTCTATCTTGGGTTCATATTATGTAAAATATCTAACTGATGCAAGTTACAAAAGAAATGGGTCGAGCTCAAGAGCTTTAAGTGGATACAGACTGTCTCACAGGTCAAAATGGGATTGGGCCTATAGATTCCAAAGACCTTACCAGAGAAGCTAAGCATAATCAGTCTGTTTTTATACCTTTAATAAACAAATTGAGTCAGCTTGTAAATGTCCTTATTTCTGTATGCATTGCAAAGGATTATGCTTTGCTGGGGATAAAAACAGAACATCTCTGGTTAAAAGACCACATAAAGTATGCAGTTGAAGGGACAGTAAGGTGTCATTACAGTTAGGGACATCTGAATGTTTATGAAATTAAATTAATTAGGATCATAGCATTCATTGGACTATCAGCGTCTCTCTTGAATGTAATGGTAGTTACAGGTAAGCATGAGCATTACGTTAATCTTGGAAGTTAACAAGACGAGTATAACTGGGGAGTTTATTGGCATTGACATAGTGAACAAGGTATCTAGCAAGAATGTCAAAGTTCCTTGATAAGCAACCCCTGAGGACACTAGCCACTTCATTGGTCCAGCGTACCATTACATTGACTCAACAAAAAACTAAAGATAGGCCGCAACAATGCCGATTATAAACGAATGTGGGTTGTCCTTAAAGTCCAAGACCATTTCAATTTCAATGTTTTGAATCCTAAATAAGAGCTAGTCTATCTAATCTGAAATGACAGGAACTTAGAGGACAAGTAGGCCTATATTTCTTCAGAGGGGGTATAACAAAATGCATTGTGGCCTGAACTCGGGCGATAAAGAGAGAGAGAAAGACAGACAGACAAACAGACAGACAGACAGACAGACAGACAGACAGACAGACAGACAGACAGACAGGCACACCATGATGCTTATCTAACAGTACACAGCAGCACTGCTTTGATAATGACCTCTGAATCTTGAACCCTAGAGTCCATGATTAAAGGCATATCATTCAGCCACAGAAGGGCTTACATAGGCTAGAAATGGCTAACTGTTAATGGAAAGGTCTTGACCTCAGCTGTCATAGGTCATTGTTGAACATCTATGGGACACCATCAAATGGGGTATACCCATTTAAAGATAAAAAAAAATAAAAAAAAATAAAACTCACACAAAAACAACATATCCCATCATATCTCCTGGCACAGGGATCATCAATGTCTGTACATTGACATATGTGGCGAGACTTGTCTTTGTCCATGGTAGATTTTAGATTTTGTTTTTACATAACAATGTTGAAAATTTGATCATGAGATTAAATTTCTGTCCCAGTCTCCAGGGTTTCTTCAGGATATGTATGACACTATAGTCCACTAGTACAGTGGTTCTCAATTTATTTGTATTATTATTATTGTTAAGGACCCATAACTCTGAGAGTGTTTATGGGTCCATTTGGTTCCATACACTCTCAGAGTTACATACCTGTAATGTTCGATTTGGACCACATTCAAGGAACTTTGAGGTCCCTCTCAACCCGCTTTGAGAACCACTGTGCTAGTATACATTTGAGACTGGCACTTTGTGTGCTTCTGGTAACATTATTGTTCACTCCATGGCAAAAATATCGTTCAGACAAAAATGTCCACCGCAAGCCAGCATGACGATGAACCCTGCCTGGGGTATATCCACAGTTTAATACTGCATACTATTAACTATGAGGTTTATCAATGTAAAACATTATAGATGTGACATAGAACTTGTTACAAAGTGTACAACTCAGCCCAACATACACAACCCATTATGGACGGGAACCCCTGTTTTATCCCTCAGGTGGGGAAAACATTTTTGTGTTGTTTTTCTGAAAACTTAGGTCAGGCTTTAGAAGGTATCGACCTTAGGTCTTAATGGGTTAAAAAAACAGTAAAGATATATGGAAAGGCAACCTGATATTAACTGCATTATTTATCGAAGTGGGGTCCTTGAGGGAGTTCCAGGGAGTCCCCGGCTAAATGATAGTTAGGAATGAAATGGACCCTTATGGGTAACTCAGAGTGTACAAATGGAACCAAAATGGACCCATTAACATTGATTTTACAATAAATTGGGGTCTCAGATAGAATGCCATAAAATGGGGGTCCGTACTTAGACTAATGCATGTCAAACTGGGGTTCTTGCAATTAAAATAGTTGAGAATCACTGCTAGACTCATCAAAATCTTCTCTAATGGAAATGTTTCTTCTTTGAAATGTTTGAGATCCACTACCATACTGTATTCCTCAATGCTTCAGAAGCTTAACTATCCTGCTTGAAATGAGTACAATACAATAAAAACATCATCATACAACAGACACGACATACAAGGTTATATAAGCAAATTATCATCTGTAATTAAATCTGATTAAAACACATTTTAATGCCTATCTTTTGGGATATTATAGTTTGGAGGAAACATATGAAATATGAAGGGAGGAACAGAGAGGAACATGATATATATGTGTGTTTATGGAAAGCAGTTTGAAAATCAACTACACTGCCCACAATGCAATTGCAAATGCCTGATTGGCTGTGTGTCATGTGACTGTGACGTGGCCAGCTACCATTGGCTCTGCTGAGAGCACACCCCCACTTTGAAATCCAAACAGCCAGCAGCAGTTACATTTGTCACCAACAGCAAGCATGAGAGCTGCTTGTGTAAAAGTGATTTAGGATAAAGCTAAACTAAATAAAATCACTGTTGATTGTTGAACAGGAAGATAGGTTGCTGCCAATCTATTTGTGGGATAAAATCTACATTATGGAGACTTTTGGCACACAGAGAAGGAGTTTTGGAGCAGGGAGATGACACAGGTATGTAAAGCTATTTCAATTGATTGCTTTTGCTTCCAGTATTTTTTACAACTTCACTATTTAGAATTCATACTCCAGTGTTTTCAGCCCTTTTCATGTCAAGGACCCCACAATCCAAAATGTAGACTATGGCTGCAGACCCCCTTTTAATATGTGACAGGAACCCTCATTCCTGTTTGTGTGTGTGTGTGTGTGTGTGTGTGTGTGTGTGTGTGTGTGTGTGTGTGTGTGTGTGTGTGTGTGTGTGTGTGTGTGTGTGTGTCATGAAATGTGATTTTACCATAATCCCAGTAATCCTTAATAATATTCCATCATATTCAAGGGCTTTTGAGAAAGATACATTCAAATTAGACCACTGCAGAGGGCAGGTGTGTTTGTCCAGCCACCAGCTGACACTAGTTTGAATCTGCATCAAGGCAATTATGCTTCTGCCCAGTCAAAATCATTTCAACAGAAAATGTACTAGTATTAGGCTACTTAGTGAGTTCACCAACAAGTAAGACAGTAATTCTAAATTCATAACTATATATTATTTTCTCCCACATTTTTAGAGAACTATAATTGCTCAATAACGGGTTGGTGACCTGGCAGAAAACCTACATTCAAAATGGGATGCCATCATGGAGAATATTGATGGGGTGGACACAAGGACTTCCTCATCCAAAATCCCATCAGAGTTGTCTGTAAGTACTTTAACATTGTTCAGGCCAAGGACCCCTTATCTGAGAAATATCAAGCAGGAACCCCCCATTACATATAGTGTATACAATTGTGTTAAAGTTGCATAGATGTTGACTCCATATATTGGTAAACAGTGCCCTCTAGAGTTGAAACAGGTAAGTAGTCAAATCTCGTCTGCTGCATTCTGTGCAAAGTGATAACTCCCAATGATGCTGCTAGCCCTGCATCCTGCGTCCCTGACACATATGTTTAATAAAGGACACAATAAGTATCACTGCATCCCCAATACGCATTCAACTCTATCCTTTCTGCTATCAGTAATTTCACTGGACCAGCTGAGCTGCATGTGGTGGAGTCTCCACAGCTGTGTGTTCTGGCACTCTGACTTCTCCATGGCACATGATTTGACACCACTGTTTTAATGTCCCTGCAGTCCTCAGTCAAGCAAATCTACAGAGGCCTTGGAGAGGATCTTGGATGGCATTTTTACATTTTTATTATTTTTCCTTCTGAAAATGCCTTGCTTTGTGAGATGTCAATTTGTATAATGCTATGCTGAATGAGTGCTATCTTAAAAGTGTTTTTTTCCCACCATAGATTCCGTACCGCACACAATGAGTCCGTGACGCAGGCTGAGGTGCAGGCCATAAAAGACGACGACTCCCAATGGTCCACCTGCCTCATCAGAAGTAAGTATGATATTGCGTTAATTTGGGGACATATGCCCTTACATTGGTTGTAATTTTAACTATAGGCTGTCCTGGCATACCTGTGATCCTAGTTTACTGAGTTACTACACTGTCTCTCTGCATTCTATGTATGTGTTAACTTTGCTCACTGTAAGTTGCTCTGAATTAAAAGCTTCAGCTAAATGCCTAAATTGTAAATATGATATTACACAGTTGAAGTTAACAGATGGCACACTGACTAATATTGAAAAATGTAATATTGGTGCAAGTGATTTGTTTGAAAAGGTTTGTTTTCTATTCAAACATTAGTGATTTCTATAATGTTTGCTAAAACATAAATATGTTGAATCTAGAGCTGCTGCAACAACAACCTTTGGCAGCCCATACATCTAAACAGAAATCAGAAAACAAAAGGTGAGTTATACTGTCAGTTAGGACTGTTTGTTTGGATGTATGGGCTGTCAATGGTTAGTGGTGCAACTCTAGAATAGATTGCAGATTTGTACATTTGGTCTGCTTATTTCTTCGAGTTATCATCCTTTTGAGATGCCTTTATTTCATATTTAGAGTTCATTTAGTTGTATTTGTTGTTTAATTCACTAGAAGTTTGCAATAGAGCTATGAAAACCTAAAGGCCAGCAAGAAGATGGAGCTGGATGGGCCCATAGAGGACGTGAAGAGGAGGAAGATGATTACCAGCAAGAGAGATCGGGTGAGGTATTGCCCTGTTGTATTACGGTTGCATTTGTTTGATCATGTAACTTATCAATTACCTTATGTAAGGGATATAACAGTGAGGTGGTCATTGCTGAGATATGGTTTCACTACTCACAAAAACAAAGGCAGGTTTATGATCTTAAGTTTATTCTACAGGTCTGGGCAATAGCATTGTTGTCCAGTCCAGATAGGTGGCACACTTGAGTGAATCAAAAATTCTGTCTGGTGGGCATATTCTATTTCCTGGCCAAAGGTGGATTTTACCCAAAAGGTGGGGTTCTGAGAGGCTTCCTACCATAAGCTTTCATGATGGTATCATGAAACTGCCTTTGAGTCAGTAAATATCAAACTGTTTACTCAAGTGTTGATGATTCCCAAATGGTGGTCCACTGATGAGTAACTAATGCAACATTGTTTTCTCATCCAACTGTAAACATATCAACATACAGCATATTTTTTTAACTGCTTTAATTGTGAGCTTGTAGATTTTAACAATAGTTATCAGTGGAACAGTCAACTAAATGTAATAAATCAACTCCTGCAAGTCCAAGTCCTTGTCAGGGTGGGCATCCCCAGTTCAAGTATGATTGTTATTTTTTTTTTCTAGACATAATATAGCCCCCATACAGTCATTTTGGATGGAAGCTGGCAGCAAGGGCTGCTGGTAGCAGTGAGTTGGATGATGCCTGTGACAAGCTGTTGAGCTGAAGTTAATGCATCTGTAAACCAATTGAAGTAGTAACTAATAACATTACTTTTTCTTCCCATCTGTAACATGTAGAGTATTGTCATACAGTTCATATTGGATGAAAGTAATCTCTGGTTTTCCAGAGCTTTAATGCCTATTTCATTGTTACATTGTGTTGCCAAGAACAGGGTCAGATTCATTTTGTGACCTTGAATAAGTGTTTCATCTGGACCAGAATAATCCCTATTCTTTAAGATCCTAGTTGGTTTGGAGTTTGGAAAGGGTTGACATTAACTTGTTCCTGGTCCTTCTCTAGTCGCCAGCATTGATTATTGCCCTTATCTGTTTCATTCAACTTCTTCCTTAGTGGGCAGCAAGTGTAATGCAGGTAATCACTTTATTGCCAGGTTTGACAAGAGAAACAAGGGACTAGGTATAAGTAAAACAAGCACAAAAGAACTAGGCTAAGTTTGACCACTCTAAAGTACACCGGCTATTTGAAAATGGCAGATCTATAAGGTTTGTTAACCATCTATGTGTGCAGTTAACCTGATCACGTCTCCTCCTATCCATGCTGGCCCACAGCTGTTGCTCAGAGTGTGCTCAAAATATGGTTAGCTGTTTGATATTAAGTTGATTATAACAAATGAGGATGGAAAGGCAGCATTCCCCTCTTTATCTGGCCGACATGGTGCTCAATGATGTAGACCAAGTCACATCATTAAGGTAACTTTCCACCAAACAGACTACAAGAGACTCTTTGCAGCTCCTTCAGACTGGCAGTCTGTCGCTTTAGTTGGCACAGACTAAGCACAAACTTTAGTCGTCTGAAAGAACATGTTTTTGTACTGATGTGTGTTGCCAGGTCTGCTCATTATAAGAGACTTTGGACTTGTTTTCCTGTATAGTCGCTTGTAAATATTCATAGTTGCGGGTTGCTTTAGTTTGGACTTGTTTTCGTAAGTGTGGTTGCTTATTTGGGCTTGCTTTTAAGTACATAGACCTGTTCCCCATGTTTCACTCACAGAATATATGTGGCAACACCAAACAATCAAACCCACATTTTATTATTCAAGCTTTGCTTAGGAATTGATCGATTTATGTTGAAATAGATACAGTAATATGGTATTGGTTCAAATGTGCAATGGGAAAATGTCCCTGGCTTATTTAGGCTTGTTTCTGTTGCAGACTAGAGGTCCACAGAACTAGAGTATCTACTTCCTCATTGCTGAAAGGCTCCCAAAGGCAGCTTTTTGGCGCTTTTCCACTTGTTCCAACGCTGCGTTGCAAAATCTGTTTGGTGGGAAAAGGGGCTTTAGGGATGTCCTCAGTGGTTTTGATGTTCAGAGACTACTGTAAAATATATGCACAGCCCAATATGCTGTCACGCATGAAGGGCACACGATGGCGCAAACACACACAGTATGCAAATTAAAAATATATATATTGTTTTTGCCAAGTTAAATGTAACACCAACTAACTTTAGAATGGAGCTCTGGTCTAGACAGAAATCAATGGCAAATATTTTACACAATCCAGGGCAAGGGTTTTTCCTTGGCCTCTAGGTAGTATGTTTGAACAATGTTTATTCAGTGGAGTTATAGCGAAAACGGACAGCCAGTAGCAAAAACATTGTCTCCCTATGCCTTCGGCCTGGTGGAGACAACAAGCCTAAAATTGCTTATCATAAGCAGACAAGGCAAAACTGGGGGCCCCATATCAAAGGTTTTCCTTTTGACCAGAATGGATGAATAGAACATGTTGAGTCTAACCTCCTCTTCCCATCTGTTACACAGCTCTTCAAGAAACAGGTCGGTGTTGGACATAAGATACTGTCCAAAGAGGACCAGCTATACCTCAGCGGTGCAGTCGCCAATTCCGTCAGTGACGAGGACAAAACTGTTTTCAAAATCAAATCACCAAAGTGGCGCTCATCACGGCTGTCCAAAAATGGCGGACTGTCAGAAGGTCCTGGATGACAATGGGAAGAAGGTTGTGTAGCCCAGGTCCACCCATGTTCACACCTATCGTGGACAGTTTACAAGAAGAGCCCCCCCTCCTGCAGAGGGCAAGCATATCTACCTGCAGCAGAGTGAGGAGGACACCTCTGGGACTTAGTAAGGCTTGTTATAGGCTCTGTGTACAACTGTACTCTTGGGTTTTTAGAAGGGGCATAAATGTTTCCTGTTCAGATTCCCATGGCTTTGTTTCATTGGCTCAGCAGCAGATTTGAACCAGAATAACCAGAACAAGCTATGGAAGAATGGGAACCATTCATGCCATCTTCTGGAAACATGGGATTATAGTTTGCACAGTGCCAATTAATGGTGGTGTTCTGTTCATGCTTTTGGTTCTGATTTGTTTATTCTGTCCAACACTGACCTGTTTCAAATAGTGTTCTTACCTACCTGGAGTGTGTTAAGTAAGAATTGGATGTGTTCTATTCATTTTACAGTATATTCAACAATCAACTGTGTGTGTCTGTGTGTATGTGTGTGTGTGTTCTTAAAATACTGTTCTTAGGTTTTAGCCCGTTTTAAAAGAACATTTAAAAGAATATTTGCTCTAAAAATAAATATTTGCTTAATTGCATTAAGTCATTTTCTTGAAATGTGTACCTATCATTTGGTGTAGAGAGAAAGGAGCTGGCTTAAGGGGACACTGAACTGTATCCTGGTATGGTGAATCCTGATGGTTAGGACTTAAAATATGGTTATAGGTCATATCAATCAAGAATGTATCCTGACATAAAAATACACCTAGTGTTTGGACTTGACATATGCTTACGGGTCATATCAATACAGTATCCTGAGCTAAAATACACCCTGTGTTTGGACTTGAAACATGGTCATAGGTCGTATCTATACAGTATCCTGAGCTAAAATACACCCCGTGTTAGGACTTAATATATGGTCACAGGTCGTATCTATACAGTATCCTGAGCTAAAATACACCTGGGATTGGCACTTGAAATATGGTCACAGGTCGTATCAATATAGTATCCTGAGCTAAAATACACCTGGTGTTTGGACTTGAAATATGGTCACAGGTCATATCTATACAGTATCCTGAGCTAAAATACACCCTGTGTTAGGACTTAATATATGGTCACAGGTCGTATCCATACAGAATCCTGAGCTAAAATACACCCGGTGTTTGGACTTGAAACATGGTCACAGGTCATATCTATACAGTATCCTGAGCTAAAATACAACCCGTGTTTGGACTTCATATATGGTCACAGGTGGTATCAGTACAGAATCCTGAGCTAAAATACACCCCGTGTTTGGACTTCATATATGGTTATAGGTCGTATCAGTACAGAATCCTGAGCTAAAATACACCCCGTGTTTGGACTTCATATATGGTTATAGGTCGTATCAGTACAGAATCCTGAGCTAAAATACGCCCCGTGTTTGGACTTCATATATGGTTACAGGCCGTATCAATACAGAATCCTGAGCTAAAATACACCAAGTGTTTGGATTTGAAATATGGTCACAGGTCATATCAATACAGTATCCTGAGCTAAAATACACCAAGTGTTTGGATTTGAAATATGGTCACAGGTCATATCAATACAGTATCCTGAGCCAATGTACACCCGGTATTGGCACTTGAAATATGGTCACAGGTTATATCAATACAGTATCCTGAGCTAAAATACACCCAGTGTTTGGACTTGAAACATGGTCACAGGTCTTATCAATACAGTATCCTGAGCTAAAATACACCTGGCGTTTGGACTTGAAATATGGTTAGAGGTTGTATCAATACATTGGATATGAGTTATGACTCATCTCCAGAAATGACAACTGTCCATTTCTGATGAGATATTTTAGACACTGCCTGGAGTTATTTTCAGAATATGGCATGTGGTCGTATACAGTATCTGGGAAAAGATTAACTCCATATTCTAGCAAGAATAAAGTGGTCCCATATTGGGGGTTCGATATGCTCCGAACATGAAATGTATTTCACTTGCTGTTCGGAGAGTATCCAATCTGGATATCAGCACATATATAGTTACAGGTCATATCAATACAATATATGGATTTAAGATACTTCTGGTGTTTGGACTTGAAATATGGATAGTGGTCATATATGTACAATATCTTGACATTGGATATGAGTTAAGAATCATTTCCAGAAATGACAGCTGTCCATTTCTGATGAGATATTTTAGACAGGGATTAGAGTTATTTTCCGAATATGGCATGTGGTCGTATACAGTATCCGGGATAAAGATTAACTCCATATTCTAGCAAGAATAAAGTGGTCCCATATTGGGGGTTCGATATGCTCCGAACATGAAATGTATTTCACTTGCTGTTCGGAGAGTATCCAATCCGGATATCATCATACATGACTTGTATCTGGTAATATTCGGGCAACGATATCTAGGGATTCTTGGTCTTTTTGCGCAGTGACAGGTTGAGAACCACTGTAATATAGCATCGAAACCAGTTTAACACTTGACACCTGTTTTATACTTTGCCTATTCGAGAAACAGTTGATCTGTGGGCGCACAACGCGTTGAGATGTGACGCATGTGCTGGTACTGTTAGATAGGGATTTTAGAGAAATTTTGAGAAATCTTGACATTTTTCATAAAACTTTGTTCTTTAGAACCACAGACCGCCCACAACTTATTTTCAGAAGCGTGGCTGACAACAGCTCATTTACCTAGACAGATGCACAGGGAATGAATAACGAGTTGTTCCAGGAGGAGCCATTTGAAAACATTCCGAGTACAGCTGTAGTTGTAGATGAAGAAGAGTTTCGTTCATATTTAGTTTTTCTCCTGTTTAATACTGCCAGTTCTTTCTGCCAAACAACATAAGGAACAGAAGGGAATAAACAACTCTTTTTGTGTTGTGCGGAAAAAGATGGATAGATTTAACAATTGAATGTAAGTGTTCTTTGCAACTTGACACTTATCTGTATACTATGAATAGGCCTACAGGAAGAAAGAAAATGCTCGCAAAAAAAATGGAAGACACAGGCATAAATGGTAATCTTTAGGTTCTTCCCTATTCGAACGTGGGTACCTCACGCACTTTGGTGCCCATCTTCAAGCTTGTGGATGACTATTGTCAAAAGATTGCAAAAGTTCTTAATTAGTTCATAATTAGTACTTTTACTGTAGGCCAGGGGTCAGCAACCTTTTTGAGATGAAGTGCCATGTTTTTATTTTCTCAAGTGTCAGTGTGACATATTTTGATTGGCAGGACATAACGATCATTAAACACAGAGCAATAATCCACCTATCTCCCCAACTCCCTCCCCAGTCAGAGTTCAGAGTTTTAATGAATGTAGAATTTTGTGCAAGATGTAATTTGCGATAAATTAGCTAACTTCATTTAATTGACGACGTTTAAAAAAAAAATCATGACAAATATTTTAACATATTTTGATTGGCAGGACATTGTTATAACGGTCATTAGACCCAGAGCAATAATCCACGGCACCTAGCTATCTCCCCCTCCCCAGTCAGAGTTCAGAGTTTTAATGAATGTAGAATTTTGTGCAAGATGTAATTTGCTATAAAATAGCTAACTTCATTTAATTGACCACGTTTAAAACAATAATAATGACAAATATTTTTACATACGGTATTTCGATTGGCAGGACATTGTTATAAGGATCATTAGACCGAGAGCAATAACCCATCTATCTCCCCGATGCCCTCCCCAGTCAGAGTTCAGAGTTTTAATGAATGTAGAATGTTGTGCAAGATGTAATTTGCAATAAATTATCTTAACTTCATTGAATTTACCACGTTTAAAAAAGATTAGTTTTTAAAATAAAAATCCTCTCTCTCACACTTCTGCCTATGTGCCGGTGATCACCCTCCCGGCCTCCCCTGTGCCAATGTTGGCACCCGTGCCTAAGGTTGCCTACCCCTGCTGTAGGCTAATTTAAGTATATTTTGAGGCCGACACTTTTGTAGTAAAAAGAATAGAAAGAATGTCATTTAATATTTTAGCGTTGGCTGTTAAAAAATGGCAGCTCTACAAGCTCGCAGCGCGGCATGGGAGATTTGTTTGAAAAATCTCAAATCATTTAGAATTACGAAAAAGTTTGAGAACAACTCATTTAGAAGTCGTTTTTAGAATTGTTGTCAGGTCTTGATGGGTTAGTACAGGATTTCTACTTGTAAGAGAACTTCTAGATTATGGCTTTGCAACTTTTTCGGTGAGTACCGTAAGAAATCGTAGCGTGTTGACCTTAACCTACCTGACATTCGGAGCATGTGATGAATACAATCTCTCACATCTTGATTTCTGGGCTGCAGCATAACATATGACCTCTGTCTAGACTGTATGTAAACCTGATATTATGTCCAATACCGTTTCAAGAACCATGGGGGTTCAATGGATCCAATGTAGTTATTATTTAATCACAAGCCCTTGTTAGTGCTTTTCATTGGTTAAATATTTATACGATTCAAAGACGTTCAAAAATAACGACCACTATCGAGCGTCCTTGGTGCCGGGCCAAACTGCAAAAAGCAGCAAAATCATGGAGCGAAAGAGAGCGCCCGCAGCTCAGGCTTTTTGCTGCCCTTAATAAAGTTTGGAGCTTCTAAAAAGTGAGTTGCGAGCCCTTTATATTCCACTCTAAATATTTATAGAACACACAGACATGTAACCACTTTCACTAGCAAAAACTAACTAAACAAAACAAAAAACTACAAGCACAGAGTTTGGGGATCAGTGGTTCTCAAAGTGGGGTACGGGTTTGGGTCCATGGAGGCGTTCCAAAGGGGGTGCACAGCAAAACTTGTTAGATAGCAAATATAAAGCTTGCAGCGTGGCACGAAAGAGCATGTAATCCTTTGGAGGAATTTTGGATGAAATGTTTGGAAAATGTTGATACATTTTTATAATTTTTTTTTTCTTCTGGGGTCCCTAGCACAAGACCTTTTCAGATGGGGGTGTGCAGACAAAATATATCAAAAAATGACGGTCCTTGACACGAAAAAGTTTGAGAACTACTGATCTAGATTGACAATTTTAGCTACTTTTAGGGAACTCTTTTAGGGCATCATACAATTATGAAATAACGCAAAAAAGCTGAAATATGGAGATACAAGCTGGTTTCTAGTGCTCTTATGCTTATGCCCTTGTCCCTAGCAAAGCCACGCCGGGCCCGTGCGTTGCCCGCAGGTAGCCGCTGTGTTCCCGTGTGTTAGCCAATCTCTCCGCGTCTCTGGGGCCATGTGTGTTAGCCAAGCCAGCCAGGCTGCTCTCTGGGCCAGCTAATTTAGGCACTCGGGGAGACATGGCTCTGAAGTAAGTCAGTGGAGCATGGAGGACATAACACAATGCAACACACACACACACACACACACACACACACACACACACACACACACACACACACACACACACACACACACACACACACACACACACACACACACACACACACACACACACACACACACACACACACTCCATGGTAATTGTACCATCTTTGGGCTGAAAGACTTTCTGGGTCATAGTAGCGCTGTTCATTTACCAAGACAGGGAAAGAGCTGAAAGGCATCGTGCGCTGCTGTGCGTGCACGCGTACACACACACACACACACACACACACACACACACACACACACACACACACGCACATGTGCACACACGTGAACACACACACACACAGACACACACGTACGCACGCGCACACAAACACACAAAGTGCATCCGAGGATTCTAGATTGTGGATGACTTGTCGAGATGAGCCAGAGCACCTTGTGGTCCACATTAAGATGCAGGTTGAATGTTGTGCAGTCTGTTTTGAACCTGCTGCTGCATGTCTGTGTGCCATTTATACACCAATGATCTGACTTGTCTTCGTGCAAGGTCCTTAAAAGCCATGCACCACGCCGTGTCACTTTCCTGTTCTATACCCTGGGTTCTGAACCCGGGTCAACTGTGCAAATGCTGACACTTACTGTACCACAGAGCTAGAGTCTGCCTGCTTAAAGGTCAAAATTAGTGTCAAACCATAAACAGGAGGATCGTGTCAAACCTTTAGGGATAAGGGTTAAGGCGGCGCACAATATAAGGCCCTTGGTATTTTTGCTACTTTTGAGTGACACTGTAATATGGTGAAAGTAGAGCAGATCATTTACCGTGCAGAAACATAAAAAAACACAAAAATATGGAGATTTTTTCCACCCGACAGCAAAGAGCAAACGATAATGCATTCACAACTTGTCTGCATGCTAGAGCCTAAGCTCTGGCGGCTTTTGTTTCCGTGTGCTAAGCCACAAATCCTTGAAGAAAACATAACTAAGAATGCAAGGACAACATGACAAGGAAAAAATACAACACCAAATCTGAGTAGGTTGAACTATAAGCCTTTAAACAAGTGGTGGTAAGGGGACGGGGGCAGGGGCGTCACACTGGGGGGGGAAGTGGGACTGAGTTACTAGGGCCCAAGGTGGAGGGGCCTTAATTATTTTATACTTTAGCTATTGAAAAATAGCAGACATACAAGCTCACAGCGCGGTACCGAATGCAGCGTTGCGAGCTTGTAGATCTGCTATTTTTGAAAAGACTTGAAAATTTGTGCAAATCTTTGAATATATGTAATTTTTAAGGGAAAAACAAAACTAAAATTTTGCTTCTGGGGGTCCCTGGAACTAAATATTTTGAGATGGGGGGTCCGTGGCCAAATACATATCATGTTGGGGGTCCTTCACGTGAAAAGGTTTGAGCACCACTGACATAGAAACATAGGAAGGATTTAAAAGCCATTTATAGAATGCGTCAAAAATATTCAAAGACCTGCACAAATTTTGACGATTTTTCAAAAATAGCAGATCTACAAGCTCACACGCTTGTATATCTGCTATTTTTCAATGGTTAAAGCACAAAATAATGCATAATAATGTGTTCCCATTCATGGGGGGCCCATAGTGAATCCTTGTACCCAGAATTTGGTGTGACACCCTTGGATGGGGGTGTTGTTTGAGGGGGGGATTTGGCGGTTTTCGCATTAATCTCTATCTCAGAGAGCGATGTCTGGGCGCTAATCTTCTCTGTATCCCGCTGACCTTTGAATCGCAGAGGAGACAACGGGGGAAAGTACAATGTTGTCTGGATGACTTGGGGATTTTTCATAGTTCTCATAATAACTCGGATTGTCAGGGCAATTTTTCAAAAGGGGACTGCGTGTGTGTGTGCTGTGTGTGTGTGTGTGTGTGTGTGTGTGTGTGTGTGTGTGTGTGCGTGCGTGCGTGCGTGCGTGCGTGCGTGTGTGTGCTGTGTTTGTGCGTGCGTGCGTGCGTGCGTGCATGTGCGCGCACGTTGATCTTGGTGCGTCAGCATGTTGTGCCTGCATGTCCCCAGTGGACTCAGATGGCCCCGATGGTAATTATTCTGGATGCTGACCGTGACACATCTTGCATGACATCATGACAGTGGTTTATGCTGTTCAAAATGCTGGGTGTTAATTTTAACGCTGAGAGTATGAAAGTTGAAGCAAAGCCACTAAACGGGTCTATAGCTTTTAATTAACTCTATTCAAGTGACATTTGGGGGTTGGGCAGGGGTGTAGTGTGGATCTTTTTTCTTTTTTTTAGCTAGTGGAGCCCTATGTCATGCGCACGCCACGCACGTGCACATACTGTACATGCTCGTGTGAGCAATCGCCAGTTGAAATAACCTTTAAGATGTAGGCCTATTTATTAACACTTTTTGTGCCAGGAATATCATTAATTGTTTAGCTACCGTGTGCCGCCATTGACTGCACCGTATTTTGAAGATCCACGGAAGCCACGATCGTGTTCATGTTGTGGGAATTCACTATGTTCTTTCACACGAAAAAGAAGAATTGTTACCACGGCCGTCCGGCGCTTAGATACGGGCCGTTGGAAAAAAGCGTTTCTCGACGATAGATGCGATTTTCTGGAGAAAGATTCCAAGATAAAGCTGTTTCTTTGCAGAGCAATGCATAAACGCCAATGGAGATTATTTGCTTCCTGATGATGTCATCATCCAAAGAATCATGGGAGATTGAGTTTTCTTTCACCCGCTGGTCCCCATGACCCAGTGCTAGTGTTATGTTCATGAATCCATCCAGCCACTGTTATCCAAAAGTTCTCCTTTGACTGGTTCAGACAGGACATCTGACAGAAACCTGTACGGCTACAGTAGGCTACTTAGCAGGTCACACGGTGGACCATTGATATGCAGGCAGCCTGGTCGGTCATCCCTATGTTAGTTTGCGCTGTTAGAACTCAGCTTTTGAAAGCGAGGTGCGAAAACTGTGAATGCGTGACTGTTTTTGATTGATGCGCGAGGTAGACACACGCGGGTACACACGCTCCACTTCGCCCCCACAGGCAGTACACCCATTTTTATTTTTATGTTTTTGCTATGTACAATGGCAGACAGTGGGCCCCGGTGCATGTACTACTACTACTACAACACACACACACACACACACACACACACACACACACGCATCACGATAAGTTATGTGATCGGCTATTTTTGAAACTCGTAGATTGGCTATTTTCAACACTTTCTGACGCAGGCTTAAATATACGCATTTCAGAATCAGGACAAGTCGGCAACATAATCAGATGCCAATGTCATCGAAAAAGGCCTCTGTCTCTCTCTCTTTGTCAGACAGTCTGTGGGTCAACATTTGACTTCTGGACATTAGAACACTCAAGACGTTCTCCAGACTCAGACAAACACTCGGCAGCCACCAGTACAATATTATTACAACTCTTCAGCAACAGAAGACCACACTGGGAAATAAGTCTTTCATTACACTTCAACATTTCATGTTATGTGTCTATCCTGGGTATAAGTTATATTGTGTTCTTTTACCAAGTAAAAATCGATCAAACTGGTAATGTTAGTGCTCAGATGGGATACCAACAGTATTTACGGCAGACATGTAGCGAGTGAAATAAGCGGATTAACGATTTAACCACTTGCTCCTGTCTGAAGCCCTGGTCGGGTAGGACAGATCGACCCACAATTTTGAAAAAAAAAAACAGCTTGACCATCTTTTGGGAGCAAATAAGTACTTTTAAAGTACTTTTAAAGTAAGATAGCCTTCTTGGGCCGAAACTCTCATTTAAGAGCCTGTAGCTCTGAGTAAATGGAACCAATGGACGCTTACGGGGCTGTAACTCTGAGAGTGTGCAAATGGAACCAAATGGACCTTTACCGGGTTTTAACTCTGAGAGTGTACAAATGGAACCAAATGGACCCTGAGGGTCTGTAGGCCTAATGTAAATGTAAAAAAAAAGAAAAGTATCAATAAGATATGAAGTTTAATGCAGTATAATGCAAGTCAATCCTGTGGTCTTTGAAATGAAAAAGAAAAAAAAGGTTGAGAATCACTTATTACCACATGCGTATCGCATTCCCCCCCCCCCCCCCCCCATCTCCTCAGCGGAGCATGCCAGACACATGTGTTTGTCATTGTCACTCCCTCTGGAAAATTGAGGTGAGGGGTTCAACGGTACCTTGTTAGCCGTCACAGACAGCTAGCGCTGCCGGGGGCCGCCGCGCACGTCAGCCCGCCGCATTAACCGCTAGTGATCACCATCCACCGCGTCCAAGCGGCCGGGTTAATGCAGGTTAAAACATCCGCCATCGCAGAGAAGCTTGACTAATCACCTTCCGGGCTTGTGATATATCGCAAAGGCTTGATTTATGCTTTTGGTTGCCTGCCGCCGGTGTCGTGTGTACCCCGGGAAAAACGGACGATCTACAAGCTCACGGCGCAGACGCAATCCGGCGTGTTGCGAGCTTGTAGAAAGCTTGTGGAAATTCTTACAATAAAAGTACTAAAGTATTGGCACCAAAATATACTTAATGTACCAATAGTAAAAGTACAAAAATGTTTGAAAATGGCAGATATAGTGGAGTAAAAAGTACACCCCAAGATGTTGTGAAGTAAAAGTAAAAGTACAGAAAATTGAAAATACTTCGGTAAAGTGTGAACTTACTATAGTTACAGTATAGGATTAAATGTACTTAGTTACTTTCCACCACTGTGTGTGTGTGTGTGTGTGTGTGTGTGTGTGTGTGTGTGTGTGTGTGTGTGTGTGTGTGCGTGCGTGCGTGCGTGCGTGCATGAGCGTGCGTGCGTGCGTGTCTGGGGCCTGGCATTGGCAAGCCTTCTGAGGTGCCGTCTCGTGATGGAGCTGCTTCAAGAGCGGCCGTTCATCTTTCATTACCAGCCATAACGGAGGACATGATTCAATATTATGGTAACAAATTGCCCCTCTCCTAAACATCTCACTCAGGGGGAGGAGTGGCGAGGCTAAGCCGGGGCACGGCGCCAGGAGGGCCAGCCAGCAGCCGTCCGCCCTACCTCACAACTATCCCACTATGAAATTAACACTGATTGAGGAGGTACTCGCATTTTGTACATACTGTAAGTATTAAAGGAGTCATTCAGACCAAAACACATACAGGGTTAAATCTGCCTTTTATCATACCCCTTCATACCCAATCATAGTAATACTGCGTTACGGGGTGCTTGATGGCCTACTGGTCCGGGCGCATACCACATAAGCATTGCCACATAGGCATTGATGCCTGGCGGCGTCGCCGGTTCGATTCCCGATTCGGACGACCTTTGCCGCATGTCCCTCCCCATCTCTCCCCCCGCTTCCTGTCAGTCTACTGTCCTATCCAATAAAGACATAAAAGCCCAAAGACAAAAAAAAAAAAGAAAGACTGTGTTACAAGTAGAGAACTGGTATTCAAAATGTACTTGAGTAAAATACAAAAGTATTGGTATCAAAACGTACCCGATGTAGCGAAAGTACATGGACTCATTGTGCAGTAAATGTCCCATTTCACAAGTTTTCAAATGTATAAAAACTAGAGGTTCGCGGCCCTTCGGCCCGCTCACATCTAGTTAAAAAAAAAAAAAAAAGAAAAAAAAAATGGGGGGGAACTATTGTGGCGGAACTATTGTGCCGCAGCGCACGTTTCCGGTCGGACATATTTGACCGCCGGACGCACTTCCGGTGTTGTCCGCAAATCTTTCTTGTGTGGATCAGCTGCCTCTGAGATTGAGTGGGCTGAGTGGGCTGGGCGTGGCCAGCGTGGGCTGGGTGGAGCGTAACCGTGACAACAGCTGCTTGCAGGCTGGTGCAGGCTTGTTGTATGGGCTGGTGTAGGGTTACAGATCCATGGGCTGGGCGGACGTTAAGATCCCCTGGACTGGGGGACGTTATAGCCAATTGGAGTGCTGCATTTGGTCTGTTGGTGACAAATACCGCTGACTGCAGTTTACAAATGTAATATATTTTTGGAAATAGCAGATGCCACACATTGTGAGCTTGTAGATTGGCTATTTTCAAATGGTCGAAATGTATAGGGCAGTGGTTCTCAAACTTTTGGTCAGGACCCCAAGTGGGGTCCCCAAATTATTATAAGGGTCATTTGTGTTCTCACTCAATGGTAAACAAACCAACACACACTATAAGTGTATACAGGGTATCTGCACATTTATAAAGTGACAATTAAGTACTTTCAAGACGTTTTAATACCAAACTGGCCAAACTGTCAAATAAGTAAGCAAGAGGCAAACTTTGGGAAAATAGCCAATCTACATGCTCACAACGCTGGTGCGTTGCGAGGCGTTGTGAGCATGTACTGTAGATCTGCTATTTTCACAATATTTATCTGTGGAACCGAGTCACATTAAATGTAATACCTACATTTCCAAGTGCTTGTCAGGGAGGGGGTCCCCAGTTCATATATGTTTATTTTGGGGGTCACGGCCTAAAAAGGTTTGAGAACCCCTGGTATATATAATAGGGCATAGCAGTGGGCGTGGTTTACTGGCACCACAAAGAAAATAAAGAAATAAAATAAATCAGCCATTCATTTTCCCCATAGACTTATACAGCTACTACAGTATATAGGCCATCAAGGAACCTGGTGAATCATGACCATATAATTGTAGTGGGTTAAAAGGTACAATATTTGCCAAGTTTTCCAAGTAAAACATCCTCAAACGTGTACTTACGTACAGTACTTGAGTACCGTATTTTCCGGACTATAAGGCGCACTTAAAAGCCTTTAATTTTCTCAAAAAACGACAGTGCGCCTTATAGTCCAGTGCGCCTTATATATGGATCATTCATTGACATTGACATTCCGTTTAGCACAGCTCCATCTGTTGGATGCATAACGCAACGGTAGTGTCTATTATGTGCGCGTTATAGTCAGGTGCGCCTTATATATGAAAACAGTTTGAAAATAGACCATTCATTGACAGTGCGTCTTATAGTCAGGTGCGCCTTATAGTCCAGAAAATACTGTAAATGTACTACTTTACACCACTGGTCCTACCCCGCTAGGAAAATTAAGTTGAGTGATTTCCAGAGTGGCTGTGTGTTGTCATTGTGTTAATTGTTTGCCGTTGGATTACTTCCAAACCTTAAGTCCATTAGCTCCATTGTTAACTACGTAAGCCTCCGTAAGAGTGGGTCTCAAACCTTTTCATGTCAAGGACCTCCAAATTGGTATGTATTCAGCCGCAGACCTCCATTTCAAAAGATGTCGTCTCCCCCATGAGACAACGCGTCTCGTCACGACTTGTTTTGAGCTTGTAGATCTGATATTTTTTTAGAATAGCCAATTGGTGCTATTATTAACTCATTTTGCTGGGTACACTCTCTGGAGAACCCCCAAAGACCCCTGGGGGTCCCCAGACCCCACTTTCAGAACCAGTACTCCATAAAGAGCCGGCAGAATAGCAGCTGTACCCAACCATCAATTAGTGGAGCAGCTACGTGCAGGTTGTCTTGGGTCAGTGTGTGTAATCCTAATGGTGAAATCTCAAAGAGATAAGGAAACCTTATACTAATTAAGGCTCTGCTCCATTTGCTGATAGCACAGTGCTTCTCAAAGCAGCAGAGTGTTTCCAGTGAGTCAACATCAGCACTGTGACTCTGTTTGACCAGAATTGAACAGAGCCTTCATTAGTATCATTGGTAACACCTGTGAAGGAAGTAAGGAAGAGGCCCAATTTTACCCATTTACAATATGGCTGCTGTGCATAGAGCCTATTGGTCTGTTCCATAGAGTTATATAAAATATAGAGAGCGGATAGCCCTGCCCCCAGTTATTCATTTCAATGCGCAGTGGCATTTTGAAAAACCCGGAAGAAGCAGAATCCAGGTACATTGTGGGGGGAATTGGCAAACAAAAGTTTGACAATTTTACTTACATCGAGACCCTATTGTGTCGAGACCCTATTGTAGACCCCAGCGGCGCACTCTTTCTCCATATATGGGTATATATATGGGTATCAGGGATCTCCATATATGGGTAACTGGTCCGATATATATTAATAATGAATTCCGTCCCGTGCCAATTCCGTCCAGTGCAACCTCGCCCTCTGCATGGCGAGGGCAAGGTCGCTTTTCACCCTTAGGCATCTTACTCGTATTATACTATTATTATTACACCAGCTATTATTAGTGTCGTCATTATAGTTGGTACTATAATGTCGTCATTATAGTTGGTACTATAATGACACTCTCTCTCTGTCTCTCTCTCTCTCTCCGACACGGTCAAATCGGATGGCAGATGGCAGCTCAGCACACACACTGGTTGACAAGAGGTATTGCACAAGAGTCAAACCTCAATTTCTCCTCTGTCACAAACCACAATGGGCTTTTCAACAGTAGTGGAAGAACCCGGATTATGTATTGCTTCTCAATTGAGTCATTATGCAAATGGATTCCTCCCACTGCCTGCCAGTGCTGATGTACCATACTGGCTCACCTGCCAGCGAGGAGCCCCCACCGGGAGGACGCACCGCCTCCGTCCTACACCTCCCTCAACAACCTCCGCTGACAGGTGCCCCACCCCCACCTCCAGGCTGTGGGAGTACGTACATTACATTAACAAAGATGCCCCTCCCCGTCCTGCTTCCCTCCCACTTGTGTCCGTTAGGTATGGGACGAACATTTCATATCACGATTATTGTGACCAAAGAAATTGCGATTTACGATATTATCGCGATAATCGAAATATACATTATCCTGGGGCGGAACATTTGCCAAAAGAATATGAGCTTGTAGATCGGCAATCTTTTGGCAAAGAGATTTGGTAGAGAGTGGAAACCAAGTATGTTATATCCAGGTCTGTTTTACCAACTACACTCGGTACCAGATATGCAGCTCGGCAAACGAAAGGTGAATTGATCCCAGTGCATAACAGATAATTTCACGATAAATTTAAACCTCCACGATACGATTATTATAGTGTTTTTATCACGATAAAATGATCCATCCCTTGTGTTCGTATAGTATGCTTTGCAAGCCGGACGCTGCGCAACGGAATTTAACCCCTTGTATATCTGTTATTTTTAAACATTTTTGTAAAATTTGTGAGTGTTTGACATTTTTAATAATAATATAGATGTTTTTAATACAAACCTTCACCTCTGGGGGTCCCTGATGTCACAAAACATTTTCAGATGGGGTTAGGCCAGCGGTCAGATACATATCATTGTGGGGCTCCTTGGCATAACAAAGTTAAATTAGAAGGCATTTTAAGGCATCTTAAAAGGGTTAGCTAAGGTTAAAGTACTGCAGTTTGTGTTCACAGCGGTTTAGGCAGGCCAACATCCAATTATTGTGTCGTCTATTCCTTGTCATAATAGCTTAGAGCCGGGTCATGAACTGGAAAAGTGAACAATATAGCCTGCTTGACAACAGAGATAAATCCAGATAATTCAACATCCATATTTAGTATATATCGTCGTTGTCGGGTGGAAAACCGTCCAAAACCGTTCGTTTTGTATTTGTAATTTTTTTAATTATTTAAAATAGTGAAAATAGCTGATCTACAAGCACACAACGCCTCGCATTATGAGGCGTTGTGTGCTTGTAGATCAGCTATTTTCACTACTTTTGTGCGACACTTTTGTATGATGAAGTAGGGCTTTAATTTACGAAAAGACGAACACATTTGAAACTTGGAGATACAAGGTTTCTGCCTGAAGCTGCGTCCAAACCTGAAGCTATTTTTTCTATTCTAGTCGCTTCTATCGCTTCACTTTGGTCGCGCAGGTCCGCGCTGGTAAAAAATCATGTCCCGTTGGAATCAAGGCGAAACACCCGAAAAAAAGGGAGTCCCAACTCCAAACACCAAAAACATGTCCGTGTCTCCGGACAACATCAAAGCTGATTGGCTGTCAGGACGCGATGGGTGGAGTGGGGGTGAAGCGAAGGTCACTTCAGTTGGATTTTTCCAAGTGAAGCGAAGATACGAGGTGACCGTTCGCACCGTCCCGTTCGGATTGTTCGCGCCGCCCCATCCGGACCGTTCGCGCCGCACCCATTCGCATCGCGCCTGGGCGCTCGTCGTCTCGTCTTTGCATTGACTTTGTATGTAATCACGCCGCTCGAACCATCCAGGTTTGAACCCAGCTTAACAGATGTATCACTTTTTGTTGTACAATTCCCTTGGTTCCACCTCATAAAAACCAAGGGCTCAAGCATCACAGTACAAAATGTCCAGAGCTAATGTTACAATAGCTGGAGGACAAACGGCTCACGTTAAGGCTAAAAATAGAGCCGTGTTGATTCTTTGATTTGATTAACATTAATGTCACCATCACCTCCAGCGAGGAGGATGCCGTCGTCCAGAACATTGGGAGGAAACAAAGGGTACCGTCCTTCTGTGACTGCTGGAAGGCCAGGAACACACACACACACACACACGCACACGCACACACACACACACACACGCACGCACACACACACACACGCACGCACACACATTGGAGTGTTTCCAATTTTCAGTACTTCAGTACTACGCCACCTCAGAGCACAAATATTGTACTTTTTACTCCACTGGAATTATTTGACAGCTTTAGTTACTGGTTACTTTGCAGATTTATATTATTATCACAAAATATACGCTGACCACATCAGCCCTATAGCCTATTATACTGTACATTTCGGCCATTTGAAAACATCTGCTATTTTCAAAGGATTCTTATACATTTTGTACTTTTGAAATGGGATGTTCTGCACAATGAGTATTTTTTACTTTTGGTACATATAAAAGACATTTTGATGCCAAAATTTGCCAATACTTTTGTACATTTTGAATAGTGTATATCTATCTACATTGCAGTATTGATACTTTTACTTAAGTAAACCATGTGAGTAGTCCTTCCATCACTGGTAATGTAATTCTGTAACAGCTGCCTAGAAGGCCAGGAAGGGACCGTCTCAGACACTCTAGGTTGGTTTGTTTAACTGTTGATTGAGAAAACAATGTTGCACATGAAGCTCGTCATCTTGGGACCCCCCACAATAATTTGGGTGGTTCCCTGTCTGGGAGCCACCGCTCTAGTACACGCATTACTCCATAGGCTACGCACGCAGACAAACCTGGAACAGTAATATCCACACATCATGAAGTCTGGCAGTAAAGTCTCATGTTAATGAATCCCCAGGAAAGCGGAGGACTTGTAGTCAAGGCTCATTGCCGTACAGCGACAGTGCTGTGAGGGCTCAAAGAGCTCCGGAGAGACTGCCTCCTCCTCTTAACTCCTCTCCCACCAGGGGCGTCACAAGGGGGGGGGGGGGGGGGGGGGGGGGGGAGCGGGACTGAGTTACTAGGGCCCAAGGTGGAGGGGCCTTAATTATTTTATACTTTAGCTATTGAAAAATTGCAGAGCTTGTACATCTGCTATTTTTGAAAAGTCGTGAACATGTGTGCAAATCTTTGACTCAAATCTTGCTTCTGGGGGGGTCCCTGGAACTAAATATCTTTAGGGGTCCTTCACATGAAAAAGTTTGAGCACCACTGAACCTGAGAAGGATTTGAAATATTCAAAGACTTGCACGAATTATCAAGACACTCAGTGCTGCGCTGTGAGCTTGTATATCTGCTATTTTTCAATAGTTAAAGCACAAAATAATGCGTAATAATGCGTCCCCAGTCTAAATGGGTTTAAACCCCCTCCCCCTATGAAGAACATTCATGGGGGGCCCGCAGTGAATCCTTGTACCCAGGGCCCAGAATTTAGTGCGACATCCCTGGTAGTCAAGCCTCATTGCTGTACAGCGACAGTGCTGTGAGGGCTCAAAGAGCTCCAGGGAGACTTCCTGCTCCTCTGCTCTCAGCTCCTGTACTTAAAGGAGTAGCTCTCCGAAAACGTATTTTCGATCAGTTACACACCCCATGAAGCCTTGAATTCATGGAGGTCTTTAACGTTTTTGTCCCATTCCGAAGTAGGGACGGGACGGGACGGGACGGGACGACATGAAAATGTCATATCACGATTATTGTGACCAGAAAGAAATTGGGATTTACAATTATTATTATTGCGATAATCAAAATATCTCCAACATCCATTATCCTGGGGCGGAACATTTGCCAAAAAATAGCCGATCTACAAGCTCACAACAAAGAGATGTGGTAGAGAGTGAAAAAAGGACTGTATCGAGTATGTTATTTCCAGGTCCGTTTTATCAATTATAGCGGTTTAAATGGTACCAGATATGCAGCTCAGCAAATGAAAGTAAATTGATCCCAGTGCATGACGGAGGATAATTTCACGATAAATTAAAATCTCCACGTGAGTGTTTTTTTTATCACGATAAATTATAACAATTATTACATCTCAGAGGCAAATATTGAACTTCTTTCCACTATAATTACTTGGAACTTTTTAGCAGATTGTTTATGCCTACGCAGATGATCTCGCACTGTTGGAGACTGGCAGTCATGCAGGGATTCTGAGCCAGGACTTGCAGACACTAGTGTGGCATACCTCCAGAAATGGAGATCAAAGCTTAAAAGTGCCAAGATAGTGTCGGCGGCCTTCCGTCTCAACAACAGGGAGGCTAGACGTGAGCTCCGAGTATATATCGGTGGAACGCACCTACCAATTTGCGCCGAGCCGACCTACCTCGGCGTGACACTGAACAGGTCGCTCATGTTTCGCCGACCCTTGTCTGCTCGACTAGCGGTCATTTATATGGCCTTCAGCGAAGTCCAGACACCCAATTTGTGCCTGCCAGGCGGGAACTCCAACAGCAATGCTATTAATCTATCAGTGTGGCAAGATGGGCGTATTACACCTGGAGTGGGGAGTGGGAGGCAAACACCTCTAGACTCCATGACTTCATTCCCAATGTTGATACCCCCCCCCCCCCCCCCCCCCGTCCCCAAACGGGATGGACCTGCCTAGACTGGTATGGATGACACCTAACCCAAACTACAGAGAGCCCCATATATTCTTGGCCATGAGTCTTCAACAGGGGGTCTGGGACCCCAGGGGGACCTCAGAGTTACTACAGGGGGTCCTTCAAATCTTTGAGTGATAGAAACCTTTTTTCTCCCTAATCACTTGAACCCTAGCATCAATATTCTCAGAACTTTAGGCAAAAATAGCAGATCTACAAGCTGAGCTTGTAGAACGTCTATTTTCGGCAAAGAGCTTTGATGTAGAGGGGGAAAAGAGCAGACTAAGTACAGAGTGAAAGGTCAAGTTTATTAAGTATTGACGGATCAAGTGGTTAAATATCTGAAAACACAAATTGACAATCCAAAATACACTGACGATTGTGCTGTCAAACAATGAAACTATACGGAATCTATGAAAAGTGTGTGGGGGTCCCTGCTTCATCTCTCTCTCAACTAAGGGGTCCTTGGCCTAAAAAACTTTGAAGACCCCTGTTCTTGGCTATATGAAATGAAGGCGATATACAAGAAAGCCCGACAGTGCTGTGAGGGCTCAAAGAGACTATACGGAAAGCTCCTCATCTCCCACCGTCCCTCCCTCCCTCCCTCCTCCTCTCCTCTCCACTCCTTCTTCTTTCCCCTTTCAATCCCTCCATCTCTGTCAGGGGGAGACGAAGAAGCCACGCAGCATCATTAAGCATCTCCCAGCAGCCACATCCTGCCGCTCCAGATGCATGGAGGAACGCGGCTTTCATGTGAAGCGGCGGGCTGATGAACTGTCTAATTCTCTATTAATGGGAGGCAACCCGGGCCTCATCGCTCATTAAAAATGAATGGAGACAAGCTCTCAGCGCTCATAATTACACATACAGCCGGACACCTGGGTACAAAAGACCCTGCTTAAAAGTCTAGCGACAGAGAGAGAGAGAGAGAGAGAGAGAGAGATACGAGGGTTTCTCTTCGGAGAGATGTGAGGGACGATAGGAGTGGTAGAAGGGAGAGAGAGAGATGGAGACAGACTGGTGGTGAGAAGGAATGACAGACAGGAGGTGGGGAGAAAACAACTGGAGAGGTGGTCCTATATCACTTTTTGTATGTGTCTATGGAGTTAACATTACCCCCAGGTGTGGTTATAATATGCAAATATGTCTTCCCTGTGTATTTTTTGTTACTTCTTGAAATTTGAAAGCCTCAAAAAGGCCAAAGTCAAAGTCAAGTCAAAAGGCCCAACTGAAATACACTGATATAATGACATCATAATATCATCCCTCCCCTTTTTACCACACAACAACAACTTCAAAAGGGTCATCACCCACCTGACACCTAATGAACAGGTGGATGTGGCCAAATAAAAACATAATTTTAACACTTTATGTACACTTTTTGGAAAAAAATCTTTCTCCAAGTATAATCTTAATACTTGATGATTATGTTGTATTTTTAGCGCTTTAATCCATGCACTAAAAATAAAATGCTTTCAGTGTGGACACAGCCCTTGTAGAATAAGTAATCACAAAAGAAAACGAACCAGAAAAGAAGAAAATAATCAAACACATTCAGCAACCACTGAAGCACACAAAGTAACCGATGAAGAAACTAGTTATCTCAACTAATCTCATCACACTTTTTTAATCATTTAGAGTAGCCAAACATGTTTTACCCCATTTTCTCCCCAATGTAGTCGTTAAGCCAATTGATTCCTCCCCAGTCCCCACACACACAACCTGGAGTAATTGGGTCTTATGATCGAAATAAGAACATTATAATGTGTAAAAAACTAAACTAAATCTAAAATTTGCCACGGACAAGGACAGGTCTTGCCATGGACACATTTGTCCGCGTACGGACATATTTATGACCCCTGCACATGTACCAACCGCCTGCAGTGCATTGCATCCCAACCCAGCCTGAACATCACATAATGGTCCACCCAGACACACTATTGCTCTAGGCCAGGGGTCTTCAACGTTTTCAGGCCAAGGACCCCTTAGTCGAGAGAGAGATGAAGCAGGGACCCTCAAAACCTTTTCATAGATACCATATAGTTTCATCGTTTGACAGCACAATCATCAGTGTATTTTGGATGCATGTCAATTTGTGTTTTCAGATATTTAACCACCGTCAATACTTAATAAACTTGACATTTCACTCTGTACTTACTACTTAGTCTGCTCTTTTTCCCCTCTACACCAAACCTCTTTGCCAAAAATAGCGGAACTAAATCTCCTATTTTTGGCTTAAGTTCTCTGAATATGGACGCTAAGGTTCAAGCGGTTAATGAAAAAAGGAAGAAAAAAAGTTTCTATCACACAAAGATTTGGAGGATCCCTTGTAGTAACTCTGAGGACCCCCTAGGGGTCCCGGACCCCCTGTTGAAGACCCCTGCTGCTCTAGGCAAGGCTGGGCAGGGCTATTTGTAGAGCACCTTTCAACAACAAGGCAATTCAAAGTGCTTTAGGATGAATAAGAATGCATTCCGTCCTATAATCTCTATCCTATATTTGTATTTCTACCACTTTTTGTGGTCACATGTTTAGATACTGGATTCTGATTGTAGTACATAAGTAGTACATAAAGTACATAAAGCTGAGCCTATTCCACGCCACTGTGGAGTCTGTCCTCCTTTATGGCTGTGAAAGCTGGACCCTGACACCCACCCTGCAGAAGTCCCTGGATGGGTGCTACACCAGAATGCTACGAGCTGTTCTGAATGTGGACCAGAACATCCACATTACCAACAAGGACCTGTACAGGCAACTGCCAAGGCTCAGCGATAAGGTAGCAGCTAGGAGGATGAAGCTGGCCGGCCACTGCCACAGACATCGGGAGCTCCCGGCCAGCAGGCTGATCCTGTGGGAACCAACACGCGGGCATCGATCACGAGGACGTTCCGCGTTAACCTACGTGGACGTCCTGAAGAAGGATGCGGGAGCTGAAAGCTCTTCGGAGTTGGCCGGGTGTATGGAGAACCGGAAAGATTGGATACTCCGATGGAAGCTCGTCTGAACAGTGGTAAATCAGTCAACAACCTTGAGTTGGCTCATGGACCCCGCCCACTGTTGTGTTGCAGTTGACTGTAACTAAATAACCTTGCAAGTTACAACTGTGTTTTCTTTCATTTATATGGTAGAAGTGGTAGAAAAGCAATTTACCATTCGAAGGTCGTGGGTTGTTGGCTGATTTACCACTGTTTCAGGGTTGTTTGGCACTCTGCTTCGTCTCGTGCCACAACCCTGAAACAGTGGTAAATCAGCCAAGCACCCACTCCCTCTCATATGGTAAATGGCCCACTTACACAATTTATCCTATGTATTTTCTGTGTGTGTAAATCAAAACTGAACAGCAAATGTTAATGGGAGATTAATGCTCGTGAACAACAGACAAGGGAAGGGAAAGAGGCCGACCACAGGTTAATGACGGTTATCCCATGCAGCTATCATGAAACGACTGCACAAGGTTCTGCCATGATGTTAAAGCAGGCAGGTAATTAACTAAAACGTCTAATTAATTCTAATTGAAGAGAACGATGCAGATGAGTGAGGCAGCGACATCAAATGACATGAAAGAGAGAGAGAGAGAGAGAGAGAGAGAGAGAATGAAGTACAAAAGTGAGAGTATAAAAGAAAAGAGTTCAGTGATCACCAAGTCAGCACACTCACGCGCACACACACACACACACACACACACACACACACACACACACACACACACACACACACACACACACACACACACACACACACACACACACACACACACACACACACACACACACACACACACACACACACACACACACACAGAGAGAGAACGCGTTATAGGCCGCAGCAAAATGTGACTCTTTGTTCAATTACAGACTAATTTATGTTTACACCTAAAAGCGGGAAGAAACCTAAACAGGGCCAAACAGCCTCCAGGGCCAAAGCTATTAACTAAAGCAGCCTTTTATATTGATCGGCCCGCGTATTAAAAAAATGCAGAGCCGCCATCATCAAGCCCTGCCTGTTTAACTTCTCTCAACACATTAGAGGAACAGTGGGGGTGATGAATTGCACTGGGATGACAGGAGATGCCTGTTCAGGGATGTCACAACCAAATTCTGGGCTCATGGGTACAAGGATTCACTGTGGGCTCCCCATGAATGTTCTTCATAGGGGGAGGGGGTTTAAGCTATTTAGCCTGGGAACGCATTATGTTGTGCTTTAACTATTGAAAAATAGCAGATATACAAGCTCACAGCGCGGCACCGAGTGCCGCGCTGCGAGCTTGTAGATCTGCTATTTTTGAAAAAATCTTGAACATTTTGTCTTTGAATACAACAAGTCTTTGAATATTTCAAATCCTTCAAGGTTTTTTTTTTGAAAAAACTATGTTTCTATGTCAGTGGTGCTCAAATGTTTTCATGTGAAGGACCCCCAAAATGATGTGTATTTGGCCACGGACCCCCATCAAAATATTTAGTTCCAGGGACCCGCCAGAAGAAAAATTTGAGTTACAGAAGTTCGCTTAAAAAATACATATTCAAAGATTTGCACCCATTTTCGAGAGAGGGCGAGATCATTTAGCGACCTACAACCGGGTCGCGACGTGGTCGGTAGTTTTCAGCGACCGGGTCGCAAAATCGAGCGACCGGGTCGCTAAATGGAGCGACCGGGTCGCTAAATCACCGACCGCGGCACTAAAGCGAGCGACCGGGTCGCTAAATGGAGCGACCGGGTCGCTAAATCACCGACCGCGGCACTACTGTAAAGCGAGCGACCGGGTCGCTAAATCGACCGACTGGGACGCTAATTCCATCGACCAGGACGCTAATTCCACCGACTGGGACGCTAATCCAGCGACCGGGTAGGTAAATCCACCGACCGGTGGTCGCTTCCACCGACCTACTAACCCTAACCCTAACCCTAAACCTAACCTCAGTAACCTTACCTCAGTTAGGCTAACCTGCCACGCAACCTCCCGACCGTTACCTCAGTTAGGCTAACCTGCCACGCAACCTCCCGACCGGGTCGCTAAATCACCGACCGCGTCGCTAAATCACCGACCGCGTCGCTAAAGCGAGCGACCGGGTCGCTAAATCGACCGACTGGGGCGCAAAATCTTCCGACCGGGTCGCTAAATCTACCGACCTAAAACTGCAGGCAGGTCGGTAGATTTAGCGACCGGGTCGGTCGATTTAGCGGCGCGGTCGGTGATTTAGCGACCCGGTCGCTCGATTTAGCGACCCGGTCGCTGAAAACTACCGACCACGTCGCGACCCGGTTGTAGGTCGCTAAATGATCTCGCTCCTACTGCCATTTTCAGCAGATTTACAAGCTCTGTGAGCTTGTATATCTGCTATTTTTCAATAGCTAAATAATTAAGGCCCATCCACCTTGGGCCCTAGTAACTCAGTCCCACTTTTCCCCCCCTTGTGACGCCCCTGCGTGCAAGCCGATCCGCGGCCCCAGATGACACACTTCTGCCCAAGCAGGACAGATCGCGCCGACAGGAAAAGTGCTGAGCTATTACGACTCGGATTGAATCGCGATTAAACACGCAATCTGTTCAGAAGCCTCTACATAAATCAACCCGGGTGAAAAAATGCTTAAAACTCTTGCAACCCCCGCCATTCTTATGAAGTAATTTGTCAAAGTTCCTCGCATGGAAAAATAGACACATTGGGATTCTTACTATTTAGGAACATTTTATCCATAGTGCAATCGACCCTGGGGGTGAATATTCGGTGAGTTTTTTTTTTAGCTATTCCGGCAAAAGATTTGGTGTCGAGGGAACAGGGAGGCGGGCTAATATAAACCCCTGTTGAATCCATTCAATGAAGTATAGGGTTTTAGGGGAATTTAAAGGGAACTTTTGTATTCCCCCTCACAGTTTTTTTATGATGATTGATTCAATATTTGGATAGATTATATGAATTTGATGACACAAGCCCACCTCATAAGCCCACCTCATGTATCATGTATCATTCAATTTCAACCTCCATGTTAACCATGCTGGACTAATTGAAAACAAATATCCGTGCTACAGGTGACTGACATTGTCCTTCTAATGACCACTAAGACCACTTTTCCATTAATAGTTTTCATTTCAAATGTCCTACCATTAAATTAAAAGAAAAAACTAATGGAAAAATGAAGGTCTCCCCATTCATTATCAGGTCAATGTCAGTCACCAGAGCCTTGTATTAGAGTTCTGCCAATGCAGGGTCAGAAACGGCGCCGGTCATGTGGTTCATGTAACTCGAAATGTCACTTTTCCTTCATAGCTTCCAATGCATTCTGTAAACTTCCGGTTTGTGCTTTGTCACAATTCGCCAATAGATGTGTATGTAGAAGACCTGGCCCCATGAAGTGAACAGAGATGGCGTGACTCTCCAATAGAGGGCTCTGGGTCTAACATGGAAGTTTGAAGTTGAATGGGCTTACGGTATAGGAAGTGGCGTGTATGATCAAATGAATATCGTATATCTGATTACTGGCTGGAATGCACACACAAGTAGACATGAAAACGACCCCAAAAGTGTTCTCAAGTGAAATTCCTCTATAGTGGAAGCAGTGATTGCACTAAGGTTTTAAACTCTCGGTCACCGTGACCGGCATGGTAAAAATTTATCGGACATCTGATAAAAATATCGGTCATAGATATTTGTATGCATTAATGACAAGCAGGTCGGGTAAATGCAGCACTCAGCCCTAAGCATTACATTTTGGATTGAACTGTTTTAACATAATAAGTAAGTACACACATTTTAGGGCCATCTTGCACAAATACTTGCTCAATAACCTGAACATTGCATTACTTTGAGAACACATTTCCTTCATAATAAGAAACAAAGCATATAGCCTGCTGCAAAGAAATATGTATTTCAGATTAATCCTTCAAAATATGGCTCAGCTTTCAGCTGACATAAGGTAATAAAGTATATATTAGTGTTGCCCGATCCCGATCACGTGATCGGATCGGCCGCCGATATGGCCGTTTTTATTTCAAAAAAATATTTTCTGGGAGTACTGAAAGTTACAGGTAAGGTGAATGCGATATGAAATGTAAGCTTACCATAATCACAGTAATCCTTAATCATTTTCAATCATATTCAAGGGCTTTTGGAGAAATGAGACAGACAGAGCACTGCAGAGGGAAGGTGATTGTGTCAGACTCTGTGTACAGCTGGCAGCTGATGCCAATAAGTAGTAATTGGCCCCTTGCTAATGGATCAAAGGAAGGCAATTATGTCTCTCTGCACTGTCAACTAGCTTAGTGGTTCTCAACCTGTGGGTCGGGACCCCCAGGGGGGTCCTCAAATTATTTTGGGGGGGTCCCCAGATGATTAACTTAATGTGCAACATTGTTTTCTCTCTCAACAGTAAACAAATCAACATAAAGTTTAAGTGTATAGAGGGTATCTGCACATTTCGAAAGTGAAAAATTAAGGACTTTTTAATACCTCTAAAATGACAAATTAAACATTGGCCAAATTGTCAAATATTAAAGCCAGAAATTGTGAAAATAGCCGATCTACATGCTCACAACTCCTCGCGTTGCGAGGCGTTGTGAGCATGTAGATCTGCTATTTTCACAATAGAACCGTGTTATACAAAATATACTTCCTCAACTCTTCAGGGTCGGGGGTCCCCAGTTAAAATATGATTATTTTGGGGGTCACGGCCTGAAAAGGTTGAGAACCAAGTGATAGAATGAATAGAATTTTTTTTTCTTCTTAAAGGAAAATTCCAGAATAAAACAGTAATCCTTAATCAGCCTTTTATCACGTCTGTACATACCTGGTATGATGGATTTTTATCATAGTCCTTCCAGTTTTTACTTCTCCTGGACTCCTCAGATCTCTCTCCCACAGCCAAAGCGGCGGTCAATTGAGGTCCTCCAAAAGCGCTAATTTTCACCGCTGCAAAGTTACTTTTTTCTTCATAAATCTTCTATTTATAGTTCAAAGAGAGCCAGTAATCCACTGTTTTATCGCAGCTTGAGGGAAATGGCCGTTGTTTACATGATCCCAATAGTAGCACTCACAGAAGAAGAATGAAGTCTCGCGTCTCGCGTGATTACCGCACCCCCTTTAGCTTTTTCTTTAGCGCAAATGAAGGCTTTCTCCTGGAGTTATTACAGCCAGTATGTACACAACAAGGCATCGTGGTATATATATAAAAAATAAGAAAGCAGAAGAATATAATCTAGTTAGTCTGTTGATCGCTAGAATCTAGTAATATGACTGAAAAGGATTCACAACAAAGCATTTTAACGGACTTCCTGTAGTCATAAGGTAATTCTATTACCTTTATTTATTTATTTTTTTCCTCAATACATTTCTTCGATTTTATTTATTATTTATTCATGGAATTACTTATAAAATAACTTTGACGTGTATTATTATTTGTAAACAATGTAGGCTACAATATAATCACAAAATAATCGTATTTTCCTCAAGACATTCTGCAATGCCTCACCAAATAAACTTTAGGTAAAAAGTACCTCATGAAAGACACGTTTCTGTGGTCATGAGGTAATTTTTACCTAAAGTTTATTTGGTGAGGCATTGCAGAATGTCTTGAGGAAAATACGATTATTTTGTGATTATATTGTAGCCTACATTGTTTACAAATAATAATACATGTCAAAATTATTTTGTAAGTAATTCCATGAATAAATAATAAATAAAATCGAAGAAATGTATTGAGGAAAATAAAAATAAATAAAGGTAATAGAATTACCTTATGACTACAGGAAGTCCGTTAAAATGCTTTGTTGTGAATCCTTTTCAGTCATATTACTAGATTCTAGCGATCAACAGACTAACTAGATTATATTCTTCTGCTTTCTTATTTTTTATATATATACCACGATGCCTTGTTGTGTACATACTGGCTGTAATAACTCCAGGAGAAAGCCTTCATTTGCGCTAAAGAAAAAGCTAAAGGGGGTGCGGTAATCACGCGAGACGCGAGACTTCATTCTTCTTCTGTGAGTGCTACTATTGGGATCATGTAAACAACGGCCATTTCCCTCAAGCTGCGATAAAACAGTGGATTACTGGCTCTCTTTGAACTATAAATAGAAGATTTATGAAGAAAAAAGTAACTTTGCAGCGGTGAAAATTAGCGCTTTTGGAGGACCTCAATTGACCGCCGCTTTGGCTGTGGGAGAGAGATCTGAGGAGTCCAGGAGAAGTAAAAACTGGAAGGACTATGATAAAAATCCATCATACCAGGTATGTACAGACGTGATAAAAGGCTGATTAAGGATTACTATGTTTTATTCTGGAATTTTCCTTTAATGCCTTGCCAAAAGATCGGATCGGGAAAGATCGGGATCGAATCGGAAGCAATAATATTTGATCGGTATCGGATCGGGAGCAAAAAACCCTGATCGGGGCATCCCTAGTATATATAGTAGGCTACTCACGAGCTACTGTAATAGATAAAGGCGTCCCCGCGTCTTAGGAGCTGTTTGGGACAGTACAGTTGACAAAAGCATGTGTGCCTCCTCAGATATTCTGTTCAAGCCACGGTGACATTTTAACGTGTCCACTGTCCACATGATAATGCGTTTCATATTTCTGGATGGGACAGCACAGTCCAGTGTTGTGAAGAGTCATTCATCCATGTTGTTGTTGTTGTTTTTTTTTTTTCATCTTCAAATGCGTGTGCAGTGGCTGGACAACTAGCCAACTCTAAGTGCCCCCTCGTTTCAAAGTGTCTGTAACATACTCTAACTAATAATACAACTTGTTTTGACAGTACATCCTCCATGTGCAACTTAAACTGGAAAGGAAATCGTTATGGGAAAAAATGCACAGTCTTTCTACTATGTTGTACTGTACAATGGTAGCATACAAACAATGCTAAAACAGACGATCTACAAGCTCACAATGCGTCGCATCGTGATAAGCTATCTTCACCATCTGCTTTTTCAAAATAGTCATTCATTAATCACAATGAATCGAGGCGAAAGTCTGAAATAATCGTGATATTGATTTGAAGTCATACGGCCCTAATAGGGAATGAGTTTAGACAGGGGAGACGCGTGATGAGCACTGTATAATAATGACATAACAACATCTCCCTGTCTTTTCTGCAGTGCACCTGTTGACGCTGCCTTAGAAGCGGGAACACCAGCTAGACAAGAACCGACAACAACGGCAAGGAAACAAAGTAAAATTGTTTGCGCCACCGGCCCACCGCCTGCCATCACAGACGCCATTTCAGGATAAAGCAATGATATTTCCGAAAGATGAAAACATTTTTGAAAGATGAAAACATTTTTTGGGGAGGATGTCTGTTGTACTTTTTTAAAGTACAACAGACATGTCATTCAACAAACACAACCCCTCACATTACGGGGATGGCTGTGGAAGCTGACACCTCAACATAACAGCATCTCAATTGTGTTCTGCGCAGCACGGCGCTACGATAATGACGACTAGCAGAAGAACCGCAGAGAAAAGTTGCGAACACAAACAAAGAGGAGAAAGAAGAAAGAAAGGTTCAGAACATTTTCTTCAAAGCCTCACAGAATGTTCCAGTACAAGGCATGAATGCCAATTTTCAACCGAGTGTGTTTCTTAAAGAATAAAAACTAAAAACGCAATGCAACATGTTCCATCTTTTTCTCTGCTCTCTGTCTCGAATCCATCTTTTATCCGTCTTTCATACAGACTCTTCATTATTCTTTTATTTATTTGTTTCTCCTTGGAGTGGAGTTGTTTTGGACGGGCGAAGAATTGGAGCAGGAAGAGGAACAGTGTGGCTAAATGACTGACTTAGATCAATGAGTTACTCTGAGAGTTAGTGTTAATTTCATGCTTCCTGCCACAACAAAACGGCTCCCATCGACGGACCACAAAGCAGCCCACTGCCTGCTTAATTGCCTGGAATTTAAAGAGCGGCCCATGAAATCGTCACACATATGGTATATGTGATTATACACACATCTTTATCAACTAAAACCCAAGTCAGCAGCTCTGATTAACCCCATGAACCCTAGCACCTTATTCTGATGTCATAACAGGCAGTGTACTCACTCATGTTATGCTTAAGTAAACCTATTAATACTGCAATGTAGAAATACATTTTTAAATCTTCCATGAGGTGTGTTTATTTAGGTGCACTGTTCTTAATTTACGGATTTAACAGTTTTTATCTTATTAGTCCTTTTGTTTTTTTAATCTTTTGTTGGCTTTGTTTTGCTTCTGCTTTGTTTTTGTTTTTTGCCATTTTAATGTAGCACTTTGAGATTTGTTTCAAATAGAAAGTGCTTTATAAATAAAATGCATTTTTATTATTAATGTATTATTGCGACCGTAGGTCGCACTTACTACAGAAAGCTGCTCGAGGTGTCCGTCCGTCCGTCCGTCCGTCCGTCCGTCCGTCACACACGTCACACGTCACACTTTTGCCCTGCTCATATCTCCGCAACCGTTGCCCCGATCCATGCCAGATTTTGCACACACACTCCTTACCTGCCAAACTACAACCTCCAAGGACCCCCGGAGCTCCAGGGACCCCCAGCTCCCTCGGGGACCCCCAAGTGTAAAAAATGAGCACATGTGCAAAAATTACCAAATGACCACCCCAACGGGGCTGCTCACGGGGCATTCCCGGGGACCACCCACTCCTGGTGCTCCAGAACGGATGCAAAAGTGGTGGCGCCCCCAGTGGAGGACCCCCTGCCACTGCAGCTCACATAAAATGCCGTAACTCGGGCTAGGAGCGACCGGGAGAGCCGGGGCCGGTACCTATTCGTCCGCCTTGGCGGCGCGGAGACCCCACCCCTCATTTCTCACATGGCCCTCTAGCGCCACCATGAGGCCGATTCAGATTTTGCCCTAAAATCACGAAAATCACTACACAGTATGTCTACACTCATGTCATCAACATGGATCAGGAAGATTTTGGAAAAACACATTTTTGCTCTATTTGTGGAGATAAGTGACCTACGGTCGCTTATCTCCCGATTAGGGAGTCTTACTGGTTATAAATACTCTGTTAGAAGTCCCGTATTAAAAATGGACTAGTCAAAGTAAAAAAGTATCGGCATCAAAATATACTTAAAGGAGTAGTTCACCACTTTTCAACCTGTCTTCATATAATAGGTCCTCACTAATGTTCATGATAAAATATCACAATTTTTTTCTACTCAGTCCAAGTCTCCTAGGAGAGCTGTGGGAAGTTCAGAATCCATCGTCTTGTGACATCATCATTTTCCACAAAAAAAAATGTAATCAATATTTTTGAAAAAAATATTTAGATTTTTATTATCGCGAGAACAATGGCTTCCACTTTAAAATTGCAACTTTTCAGGAATAGAAAGCCTGCAGTTTCTATAAGCTGGATTGGCAATCGAGGATGTCACAAGACGATGGGTTTCTGACCTGCTAAAGCCCTCCTCTGAGAGAGGAAAAAAAAAAAAAAAAGCTATTTTTGAGTGAGGACCAATTATATGAAGATAGGTTGAAAAGTGGTGGAGTGCCCCTTTAAGTACCAAAAGTAATGCACACAAGTTCAAAATGTATACAAAATAATAATTAAAATCTACGAAGTAACTAATAACGTTTTCAAATTATTGTAGTGAAGTAAAAGTATTGAAAATCAGATTTTTTCTACTTTATGTACTATCCACCACTGATAATAGGCAAATATTCAGCAGAAAAAACTGGTGAAATAAATAGTTTGTGCTGCTTTATGGGCTTGCAGATTGGCTATTTCCACTCGATTTGTGGAGGGAAAGAATGAGGTACAGACAGACCCCTGGGGAGACCGCGGTCAACACATTATATAGGGTTTAAGTGCATGGGTATGCACTAATTTGCGGAAGTGTGGATGCATGGACATGCACATGGATGTGATAAAATGTATATCTAAATGTGTGTACAAGCGCCTACTGTACCTACTACTGTGTGCGTGCGTGCGTGCGTGCGTGCGTGCGTGCGTGCGTGCGTGCGTGCGTGCGTGCGTGCGTGCGTGCCTGTGTATGAATGACAGCCGAGCACAGCCACCAATGCATTGTGTCCCCCAATGCCACAGCCAGTGGTGGAAAAATAACTTGCATATTTTACTTCGAAATATTCTGTTATAGTAAAACTCCGGAATTCAAAATGTACTAGAATAAAAGTATGAACGTGTTGGCATCAAAATGTACCTAAAGTACCAAAAGTAAAAGTACAAAATGTTTGAAAATAGCAGATCTACAAGTTCAAGATGAGATGAGATTGTAGATCAGCTATTTTCAAATAGCCTATGTATAAAATAGGGCTAAAGTGGTTTATGTATGTTTTAAAATAGTATAATGTATAGCTGCAAAGTAACTAGTAACTAAAGTTTTCAAATAAATGCAGTGAAATGCATACAACATTTGGATCCGAGATGTAATGGAGTAGAAGTAAAAGGCCTAGAAATTGGACATACTCAAGTAATGTATCAAAATTGTACTTAAGTAAATGTACTTAGTTACTTTACACCCCTGACCATAGCCGATATGAATCTGGATAATTTGTCACAGTCTTTTATTCCACAGGCCCCTGAATACCAAAGAGAGGAGAGAGAGAAAGGAGAGAGAGAGAGAGAGAGAGAGAGAGATGCAGACATGCTTGCATCCGGCCCGCCAGCCACAGCCAGCCAAAACCAGCCGCAACAATAAAGCCCATTTACCCGCAGTCTTTTAGCACTGACAGATTACCCCAGATCACTGCACCAAACATTAGTCTTTAGGCAGTCACGTCCTTTTCTCCCCCTCCCCCCCACTCCCCCACATGCTACCTCATTCCATATCTCATGCTTATACCCAAGAGCAGTGGTGGAAAAAAGTATTATTATTTTTTTGCTAAAGTAAAAGTATCAATACTGCAGTGTAGAAATACTCTGTTAGGGTGCCCTCACACCAAAATACCTATGAGAGTGGAATCCGCGTTCCGCAATGCATTTCAATGAGAGTGAAGCAGTTTCATGCCAGCAGAGGATTTCTGCAAAAAACGCTCGCTTATCATTGAAATGCATTGGCGGAATGCGGATTCCACTCTCATAGGTATTTTGGTGTGAGGGCACCCTTACAAATAAAAGTCCTTTTGCAGTAAAAGAACAAAAGTATTGGCGTCAAAATGTACAGAAAGTACCAAAAGTAGAAAGTACCCATAACTCATTATTACTTTTTAGATGTATAATAAACAAATCTTTTTTTGAAAATAGCAGATCTACAAGCTCACAATGCATCACGATGTGACACACTCACCGATTAAAACGCACCTACACATGAACTACCTGTGGCGAACTTTTGTCAACCGTAGGGGCAGTAGTGAGGAACATAACTTTTCCTCTGCAAAAAGAGTGAAAAGATGTCGTTCTTATACCTCTATGATACCAACGTGGAAAGCTCCGTGGCTTGAACGCCGTTCTCTTTTATTGATTAATCACCAGATTCGAGAGATGGGGGCTACTCGAGCTGAGTGTGGTTCATTCAACCAAAAACCGTTTCACTTGCGTTTCGAATCGTATATCCTTTGACTGGCTGGTGATATAATGTTAACTGACACAAAGTATAACATAAAAAGACTTGTGTGGATGACAGAGACTTTAGAGTGAAATCCTGGTCGGGGTGTGCTGATAATCTCTCGTGTGCTCTGTGCTGCGAGGCGCAATATGTGGCTCGCGGCCCCAACGGTAGCAGAATTGGAAAGGAGAGTGGGTCGGCACGCAAAAACCGTAGACGAACTAAGCATTGCGTGGTCCCCCCAGCAGCACACAACTAAAAAAAAATGTATTATTTTCCTTTGGTATCCTACTGGTGTTTCGTCACTGATTCTTTTCGTGAAATTGCTACTGCTACTGCAACATCGATAACGCACTTGAGCCTAGTTGAAAGGCACATTCAGCAGACAGAGCCCTGGCCTGCAGTTCCCTGCAGCAGCGCCAGCAAAGTGTTTCTTTGTGTTGCTTTGTGGTAAAATAATGTTTTTCGTTTTTCTTTTAAACCACCAGGCAGTAAATGCCCAAAAAGCAGGTTTTAAAGCGACAAAGATTTGAGGGAAATTGCACGGGGAGTACAAGAGGAAGTAGGGAACGTTTCAGCCATCAAAGTGTTTCTTTTGTGTTGCTTTGTGGTAAAAAAATAAAATAAAAAGAAAATGTTTTTCGAACCCACCAGTAAATGGTGCAAACAGACGGTTTTAACGAAACGAAAGTCACCAGAAGATTTGAGGGAGATGCACCGGGGGAGTACAAGAGGAAGAGGGGGGTAAAGTTTCACTGGTGCGATGACATCAAGGCTGGAATACCGTCAGATTTTCCATCACTCCCAGCCAACTTTTAACACCACCACAGTCTTTCTTGCCCTCCCTCTGTCTTGTCTCCCTTAACCCACCATGCTCCATCCCTCCTCCTGGTCACAGCCACGCAGCACCACCTGCTTCATTATGCGTCTTGGCGTGAGGCGATCCTCCTCCTTGCTCCACCCTGACCTCCTCCCGTGGCGATCAAACCCTCGCTCCTATCCCGCCCGGCCGCAAATGTCAGTGGGTCACCGTACTCCCAGGACAACGTCAAAGCTGTTGTCCATCTGTCAGGGCACGGCATGGTACATTGTACAGTACATGGTTAATTCAGCAACAAACCCATATTCATGTCTAGTGTTGCTGCAGCTAGGCCATTATTACATTATTTATTATATGTTGTTTATTTTACTTTCTCTTTTCATGTTTTGTTTTGCGCCCTTGGCTGTACTCGTGTTTACCTTCTTTTAACCACAGCTGCTTCCAATCTCAGATTTTCATGAAAGCCCTTCTGTGGACGGGTATGTGTTGCAAATTAGCATCCCATCACTGTCGGGCAGAAACCTTGTACTTATCTCCAAGTTTCAAATGCGTAGGCCTATGTTTTTTCAAAAATTAAAGCCATACTTCATCATACAAAAGTGTCACGCAAAAGTAGTGAAATAGCCGATCTACAAGCACACAACGCCGCCAAGGGTTCATGTGGTTAAACACGACTTGCGGTACGGTTCAATGACGAGACCACCGTTACATTACCATCACTTTCTCCTGACTCCCATCTCCACTGCAAGGTGCTAGGTGTGGAAGTCCACAGCCTATTAACGGAAATGAACCTCCACACATGGCCTTGAAGCTGTCAAAAAGCCTGCCATTCAACAGATCCTGTTCATTCATTTATTCATCATTTCATTTCAGACGGCGTAGGCGTCAAATGATCGCCGCTGAAAGGGAGGAGAATTCTTTTTCATCAGAGCTTGGGAACTTGAACTTCCAAGGGTGCAGCACACGTGTACTATATAGTCAAGCATGTGTGTGGGTGTGTGTGGGTGTGTGTGTGTGTGTGTGTGTGTGTGTGTGTGTGTGTGTGTGTGTGTGTGTGTGTGTGTGTGTGTGTGTGTGTGTGTGTGTGTGTGCTACATCTTGCCATGGAGCCCGCTGTGAGAGTGCAGACATTTAATCTGAGATCAAGCAGGCTTGGACACTTTCTCGCCGGCATCCGCTGGGAGCAGGATGGAGGGCCGGGCTCAAAAATCATCCATCCACATCATCCCCCATCCCCTCCCTTCTGCCCGCCCTCCCTCTCTCCCTCCCTCGCCATACTGTATGTCGTCAATGTTGGGCAGAAACATTGTATCTCCAAGTTTTACATTTGTACGTTTTTTCGTAAAGTCAAGCCCTGCTTCCTCATTACAAGACCTTGCACAAAACTAGTGAAAATAGCTGATATTTTTGTTGTTGTAGATCTTGTAGATCTGCTATTTTCACTGTTTTAAATCATTTTTAAAATGATAAACACAATGTCTTTTTGTTTGTTTGTTTTTGGGCCGTGATGGCGTAATGTCTGGCGTAATGCCTGATTTCCCACTTGGATGCATGCTGAAAATAGACAGCGGTCTGCTATTTTCAGAGCGCAACACCTGAGCGCAATCAAACATAAAATGACTCGTCTTTTAGTTCTACTGGATCTCTTTCTCCACTAGTCCCTACCTAACATGTAAGTCTTAGTTTGTTTTTATTGTCAATATATTTCTTGTTTTAGTCTTAGTCATCATAGCTTACTTTTTATTAAGTTTTGTGTAAAACGCTAGTCAACATGCATTACTTGTCATAGTTTTAGTCGAAATCAACACGGCTGTTGAGTGTATCGCCGATTCTCTTCACCGACTCGATTCTGACACTTTTCTTTATCCTCCTACACCTTTCAGTCTGGTAACTCTAGAGAAAGTATCCTTTATAAATACTTAATAGAATAGTGACAAATGGTCAGTTAATGATATATTCATGACTTAAATGATGTTAGATGCTTGTGTATAGTTGGGTAATGATTTAGTGGCAAATGGTCAGTTAATGATATATTCATGACTTAAATGATGTTAGATGTTTGTGTATAGTTGGGTAATGATTTAAACGCCCAAGTGAGAGGTAGTTCAAGTATCTCTGAGGCTTTTGTTCTCTTAAGCTAGGGGGATGATGGAAGCCTGTGAGATCAGACAGCCAGAGAATCGGAGTGGCGGGAGTGGTATTGTGTTTGCCTTACCACACCGTTCGTGACGAAAAGAGAGCCGAGTTGTTAGTCGAAGCTCTCGATTGCTCAGTCTTTGGTTCTATACCCTGACCCTATGGTCATTAAGTGTAGGTCACTCACGACTGAAAGAACGAGATCGCAGCTACAAAGCAGCCCAATGGGTTTTTCTCAGGAGGGTCAGGGATAATCGTGTCAGGGATAAGATGAGAAGATTAAACATCCGTGGATGACTTTTTCAATTAACTCTTTTACTGCTTCGGACGTTAACGCTCGTCCCAATTCTGACCGTATCGCGCCGCCAATACGAACGCTCGTTCTTTTACCTTGTTTGCTCACTGCTCTCAAATTTCCACCACAAGTAAACATCAATGGATGGCCAATTCACTTCCTGGCTGTTTTCTGTGGACTTGATCTAGAAAATGCATTTCTACGCTCTGAACGACGGAAAGTGGAGAGTGCCATTTCACATTCATTCATTGCATAAGGCTGCCCCCTGCCGTCAGTTTGGCTAGAGTACAGATATAAGTGTCCATTGAAAAATATTTAGTTTGGAAATAATCCATAGATAATTTTCTATAATATCGCAAAGGTAAGCTACTTTTTGATGGCACCAGCACAAATAAATAAATAATAAATATGGCAGTATAAGAGTTAAACAAAATGTATGATTATATTTCATCCAAAACGTCTGCTTCATCCTCTTCCAGCCACCAGCCATTTGTCCATACTTTTGAAATATTTCAAGAGTATTCTTTACAATATATATATTTTTTTCCCTTCTGGATGGCAGATTAGAGAATACATAAAACATCACTTGATTCTAATGACCCATACTTTTCAAAACAAAATATGCAAAAGAAGACAGTTAAAAAGAATGATCTGCCATGCAACTGTAATTTGTATTGCTACAGTATCTGGCTAAAACGGAGCTTCCCTTGGCTCTCATCAATGGTGACATATCCTCCTTTTGATTTAATAGCAACATCTGGCAGCTTTTGAGCCATCTTGAGTGCTGGGTGGCAGTAGTATTATTAGTAACCCATTTACCAACCGTTTGTGAACGATCTATTAACTATGCATCTCTCTAGGTCGTCCTCAGACAAGCCTTCCATCGTCGCTTCCTGTCAACCGGGTTCTCCATACATCCGTCCAGTTCGTTGGTGCTTTGCGCTCCTGCGTCTTTCTTGAGTACATCAATGTTAGTGTGGGACGTCCTCGTGACCGATGCCCATGTGTTGGTTCCCACAGCACCAGTTTACTGGCTGGCAACTCTTGGTGTCTTCGGCAGTGTCCTGCAAGTCTCATTCTCCTGGCTACTATTCTATCGCTCACCCTTAATATTCCAGCATACAGATTCTTGTTGGTGACATGTGTTCTCTGACTGATGTTGAGCACTACACGTAACATTCTAGTGTAGCACCCGTCTAGAGACTTCTGCAGAGTTGGCTTCAGGGTCCAGCATTCACTGCCATATAGGAGAACAAACTCTACGGTTGCATAGAAGAAGCCGAGTTTGATTTGTTGGGGAGGTTGGATAAAGCCCGTATCAGAGTCGGGTCGTGCCGTGTAGTATTTTTGAGCGTTAACGTTTTATGACTCAAAAAGACTACAAGGCACTACATACGGGCTTAAGGGTTACTTATTAAGTGTTAACAGGCTTAATGTCTTCTGTGTGTAACATAACATAATGTGCGTATAATAATATTAGTACGTTGCAGTTATGCAAATGGTTATGCAAATCTGTGACTCTAGAGACAGGAGTGGACGGGGGTCATGCACATATAGCCTATATAATACACAATGCCTGGCCAAAGCACATGTGTTTTGTATTCTACACACACACAGGCCCTGACAGCGCATCAGAACTAGGCTCGGATCACATTTGGCACCGTTTGATGACATGACCATTAATGAACCCCGGAGGGAAAGAAAAGAAAATCTCATAGCTGCAGGTTGATTCAGAGAACTTTGGGCCCTATCTTGTGCAAAGCCTTTCATGCACTTTGTAACATTGCTTCCACTGCCTCTATCTAACAGTGAAGCAAATATTCACGTTAGTATTATTTGTGTTTTCGATTCTCTTAACTTTTTTTTTTCTCCAAATCATTTTGAATTATATTCAAATGTTATTTTATAATGAATTGTGTTTCTCTTGCACTTTTGCCTTCACCACTATAAACCATGGAGTTCCGCAGGGCTCTATGCTAAGTAACCCCCCCTACTGATTTTGCTGCATGGGTGATAACAATGTGCTACACAAACTTGCCTTACCTCACTCACACCAGTGCGAATCATTAATGGAGTTGCCATTAATGATTCACAGTGGGCTCTGGGTGAGCAGGAGGTTCTTTTGCTAGATGAATGAGACCCATTTTCTGGTCTCTCCCTAGCAGGGGCGTCACAAGGGGGGTAAAAGTGGGACTGAGTTACTAGGGCCCAAGGTGGAGGGGCCTTCATTATTTAATGCTTTAACTATTGAGAAATAGCAGATATACATATTGTAGATCTGCTATTTTTGAAAGGTAGTGAAGATGTGTGCAAATATTTGAATATATGTAATTTTTAAGCAAACATTTGTAACTCAGATTTTGCATCTGGGGGGGTCCCTGGAACTGACTATTTTGAGATGGGGTCCGTGGCCAAATCATTTTGGGGGTCCTTCAAATGAAAAGGTTTGAGCACCACTGACATAAAAACATAGGTTTTTCAAAAAAGAAGACATTTAGAAGATTTAGAAGACATTTATAGAATCTGGTCAAAAATATTCAAAGACTTTTCACGAATTTTCTAAAATAGCAGATCTACAAGCTCACAGCGCGGCACTCGGTGCCACGCTGTGAGCTTGTATATCTGCTATTTTTCAATAGTTAAAGCATTAAATAATGCGTAATAATGTGTTCCCAATCTAAACGGGTTAGAACATTCATGGGGGGCCCACAGTGAATCCTTGTACCCAGGGCCCAGAATTTGGTGCGACACCCCTGCTCCCAAGGTTAGTGAGAGGAGAGCTCAGCGAGGGGCTCTCCCAGGGCCACATCATTAGACCAGGCCCCAGCTGGTAGCCGAGTTCACCACTCCCAACCCAAGGCATGCCATTCATCCGTTCTGAAGACATGTAAGGACTGACTGGGAGGCAGAGAAACAGGCCTGATACACATGAGGAAATACAGACACAGACCCAGAGCCCAGGGACGTGCTGGCCATTGGGAAAAGCGGGACAACTCCCGAACGGCCGGTTCATTCCCGGCCGGTCCAGGCCGGCCATTAGGAAAAAAATAAAAATAAAATGTCGGCCTTCGTTCCATTTTGGGGGCTGGGCGGCCAACATAGTAAATCGTCACTGTCGGGCAGAAACCTTGTGTCTCCAAGTTTCAAATGTATAATTTTTTTTCGCAAAGCAAAGCCCTGCTTCATCGTACAAGGCTGTTGCACAAAAGTAGTGAAAACAGCAGATCTACAAGCACACAACGCCTCGCGGTGCGAGGCGTTGTGTGCTTGTAGATCGGCTGTTTTCACTAGTTTAAATCATTTTTAAAATGATAAATACAAAACAAACGGTTTTGGACATACAAGGTTTCCACCCGACAACGACGAAATATAACTCATGTAGGCCTACAGTAATTGGCCCACTGGCTTGTCACTTGTCATGATCTGAAATGGCAAATCTTTGAGTAGCAGCAGTGCTATAGAGAGAGATCTCTCTCTATAGCGCGCAATGAGGGCCTCTCCAACTCTTTTTCCCGGGCTGAATCAGGGGCCCAGCATGTCCCTGCCAGAGCCACCCGGGGAAAATGAACCCACGTAGTGGTGGAAAAGTACTAAAACATTTTTCCTCAAGTAAAAATATCAATGCTAGAGGGAGCGACAAAAACGATCTGGTACCTCCCACAAAGTGTTTGCCCCGACACTGTCCTTTTAAAAAATGTGAATCAATGGCTTCCGTCAAAACAGGCCTGAAAATCCATCGTTCAGGTGGCCAAAGTGGGAGGTAAACTCACTTCTCCCACAGAAAGGTGATGGCATTCACTGCCGACAGTGCAATTACCTAGTCATGTTTAACGACCCCAATGCTGCAAGCGACGCACACTCTGCTCTTTCTATCTGGTTTCTGTACATATGGCACTTCATCAAAGAGCTCAAGGTTGCAAGTTTGGCCAAAACTACAATGTGGCCAGAGTAATTGGGTTTTTTAATACCTTACTTAATGGCACTGTGGAAGTGTTAGGTTCACCGGCTCGCAGCGCACATCGTTGATGTCTGTTGGAAACGGTTCTTTTTCAAGATTCAAATTAAAAATCAGCAAAAAAATTGCAGATCTATAAGCTCCAGACGGAACTTGAAGATCGGCTATTTTTGGTGCTTTTGTGTGACACAGTAGTATGATGAAGTAGGGCATTAATCAGTGGTAAAGCCAGTGGGCCAGTCATGTGATGTCTCTCTGCTCCGGGGCTACTGAAGGATTGGCCCTACTGAAGGATTGGCCCTACTGAAGGATTGGCCCTACTGAAGGATTGGCCCTCTCCACTTAGTGGCCGGCCAGCCCCAAAAAATATCCTAAAATGGTAGCAAAAGAAGAAAAAAAGGCCCACAGACCCACTTCTATAGTCAGCCCACCGGGTAAAGTGGTAAATGGTGCATTTATATAGTGCCTTTATCCAAGGCGCTTTACAGAGATTGTGCATTACATTCACCCATTCATACACCGATGGTGGAGGAAACCATGCAAGGCACCAACCTGCTCACCGGGAGCAACTAAGGGTTCAGTGTCTTGCTCAAGGACTCTTCGACACCAACTCTGGGGGAGCCCGGGATCGAACTGGGAACCTTTCGGGAACCCTCCGTGTTCTAATGACGGTTTCTCTATACCCCTGAGCCACTGTCGCCCGGGATGCTCAGTATGCCAGATGCCCAGTCTACCTCTGTCGACGACAACAATATACACAATATATACACCACCCTGTCAGTGCTGAGGTGATGAAGCTTCTCAGCTCCTCCGAGCTGTCTATGCTCCTTCCTTTGTCTGTCCGTCCATCCGTCCCTGATCCATCCATCCATCTCATCCCATCTCATCATAATCCATTAATCAGGTTCTCTCCGTTTGCTTCCCCTCCCCCCCACCCCCCCGTCCCTCCCCCCCCGTCCCTCCGGCCCCGCGTTCATCCTTTTAGAGATATTGACGTTGATCACCTCTCCTTCATCTAATCCCCACACACCTATCCCCCCTCCTCCCCCATCGCTGTATTTACCTCATCCCTCTCTGACAGCCAGGGGGAGAAAAAATATACCCCCCCTATCAGTCATGCCTCTGTTACCGTCAACCATCAATCCTCGTGTCTTTACTGGTCAAACATTGCCATGCGATCTTTCCTCCCAGGTCCCTTTCCCTCCAGTGTAATTTAGTTTTGATTGATTGTAGACTTTATTAGAGTTTGCATAGGAAAAGGTACAGTTTCATAACAGTACAGTTCACTGGTACAAGGAGGTCAACTAAAAGGATAGCTCAAAAAAGGCTTTTGCGCTTTGTTTCAATAGGGGTTTTAACTTATATAAAATAGAATGACAGACAAATAAATAAAAAAATAAGCGAACATTTGTAACTAAAATTTTGCTTTTTGGGGGTCCATGGAACTAAATATTTTAAGATGGTCCATGGCCAAATACATATAATTTTGGGGGTCCTTCAAATGTAAAGATTTGAGCACCACTGACATAAAAACTGAGTTTTTTTCAAAAAACCTTGGAAGGATTTGAAATATTCAAAAATATCAAATCTACAAGCTCAAGCGCGGCACTCGATGCTGCGCTGTGAGCTTGTATATCTGCTATTTTTCAATTGTTAAAGCACAAAACAATGCATAATGATGCGTTCCCAGTCTAAATGGGTTAAACCTCCTCCCCCTATGAAGAACATTCATGGGGGGCCCGCAGTGAATCCTTGTACCCAGGGCCCAGATTTCGGTGCGACACCCCTGCATTTCCCCGCAGCTCTCCTTTCGGTGTTATAGATTCCGTGTCAGCCCGTTCTCCTCCTCTCTACCTCCTCATAATCCTCCTCGTCATGTCTCTACGCTCCCTCTGCTCGCACTTTTCTTTGTGTTTCTCCTCCCTCCGCCCTCCCCGCCTCCCCTGCACACGCACACAGAGGACAGATCAATCTGGTAAAAAAAAAGAAAAACAGAAAAGGTGGACTAGCGATGGGGGATGAGAGCTGATGCCTTATGTTCTCCTTGTACCACCCCCATTAACACACACACGCACGCACGCACGCACGCACGCACGCACGCACACACACACACACACACACACGTTACTTCCCACACAAACAGACCATGAGTCAGACTTAGTTCCGACACCCGCATATACGCATGGGGAATTAGTACGCACACACCGATTTATACTTAGCGGGCGTCCGGTTTCGCGTAAACCGGAAACGGCAGATCTACAAGCTCACAAACGTGTCGCGACGCAGCGCATTTGTGAGTTTGTGCATCGGCTATTTCCGGCACACAGCGCAATGTGCGCGCACACACACACCTATACAGACACAGACAGGCACATGCTCACACACTCATGGGGGGGACCAGCGCCAGCCATCATGAATATAAATTCCATTTCCCCACTGTAGAGGTTAATTCTCTGGCAGATAGAGGATATGAAAGTGGGGGGGGGGATATAAAGGACTGCTAAATGAGATTTCAGACTGTGGAGATTCCATTCCCTCAACTCTCCAACCTCTGAGCACTAGGCCTACTCAGCGGTGGAGAGTTGCCACGGTGGTGGAGGGGGGGAGCGAGGAGAGGAGGGAGGGTTGTTGAACGGTGGTGGGGGGGGGGGACTAGGGGAGGGGGTCTGTGACCGTTGGTTAAATACCCGGGGCCATCAGAGAGAGCTCGATAAGACACTGCGCGCCCGACCGTACGAGCCCAGAGGATTGGAGGGGAAGTGTGTGGAGACGCAGTAGTAGAGGACTTCTATTCTTGCCAATTCATGCTATAAATGCATCGAAACTTGACTTCGTTCCATTATATCTCCCCTTTAATAATACCAATTTGTATTGTGTTTTATATCTTTTTTATCGTTGATTCGTCTCCTTTACAACGAGGTACAGCTTGTAAGCATCGGGCATTCGAAGCATGAGCTACACAACCAAACGTGTGGGTAGCGCCGACCAACATTTTGCCAAAATGGCTTGCAATACTGTTCTGCTGGCATCGTTTTGGGCTTCCCTGACACTGAGCATAACATTAACAAAGTGTAAAAATGACCAATATGTGTTTTTTTCTAGAGTGCTATCATTCAAATGCTCCAAGCAACAAAGGTGAACACCAAAATAACAGTACTGCAGGCCTGCCAGGCCATTTTGACAATTTTTGGAGGGGCGCTACCCACACGTTTGGCTGTGTTGCTCATTCCACGAATGCCAGATCCTTACAAACTGTACCTTGTTGTAAAGGTGACAAATCAACGATAACGATGATATCAAAAACAATAACATTTGGCATAATTAAAGGGGAGATATAATGGACCGAATGTTGGCAAATTTTGGGTCGCGCTACCCACACATTTGGCTGTGGTGCTCATTCCACGAATGCCCAATGCTTACAAGCTGTACCTGACAAAAATGATGTAAAACACAATACAAATTGGTATTATTAAAGGGGAGATATAATGGACCGAAGTCAAGTTTCCTTTTTTGTGCTGAGTTTATTATTTCACATAGAGAGGGTAGTGGAGTGTAGTGGAGCGTAGAGAGAGACGGGTTTGATTGATCAAATACATCATTAGCTGTTTCAAACAGTCAATAACGCTATGCTAGAAGGATAACAAAGCCCGGAGAGGGGACGCGTTACTTGCGCCAGCAGAGCACGCAAGTACTGCGTTCTGCGTTCTGTTTTGTTTCACCAGCATTCTCGGTGATGCCAGTGGTGATGTCACTGCCATCGCCTACTTGTGCACATGGCGCAAGTTGGCACCTCGACAGAGTGCAGTTCTAGTTTTCATTGTGGTCTACATTACATTAGTATCAGAAACAATGCTAAAAGCAATAATGGATACATTTACAGGTGTGTGTGTGTGTGTGTGTGTGTGTGTGTGTGTGTGTGTGTGTGTGTGTGTGTGTGTGTGTGTGTGTGTGTTAGGGATGTAAAAAAAAATCTGAAAATCTGCAAGTTATGTTGCTTAAAGTAATGCGCCGTTGTGGTCTCCTCTCAGCTGCAGCTTAGCGGGGGGGAAAAAAGTGAAAAAAGTAGATCAACGCATCGATTTTCGGCCGCGGCGCGTCGATTCGCAAATAATGCGTCGATTAACATCCCTAGTGTGTGTGTGTGTGTGTGTGTGTGTGTGCGCGTGCGTGCATGTGGTGCAGAGGATGCCACTCCCACATAGGGATGGGATGATATGAAAATGTCATGTGACAATTATTGTGACCAAAGAAATGTTTTACGATATTATCGTGACAATCAAAATATCCATTATCCTGGGGTGGAAGATTTGCCATAAAATAGCCGAGCTTGTAGATCGGCTATTTTGGGGCAAAGAGATTTGGTAGAGAGTGAAAAAAAAGACTGTATCAAGTTCTTTCCAGGTCAGGTTTTAATGGTACCGGATATGCAGCTCAGCAAATAAAAGGTGAATTGATCCCAGTGCATGACGGGAGGATATTTTCACGATAAATGCAAATCTCCAAAATACGATTATATCGTGAGTGTTTTTTTTTTATCATGATAATCGATGATAATGATTATCGTCCCACATAAGGCTCCTTACCGTGGAGCTCGCTGCAGAAAGTGAGTTGTTTGACTCTCTGGGGTCAAGCTGGTATCAACAACAGTAAAGCTGGTTGCACACTGCTGCGTTTTTCGTCGCGTTTTGGAAATCCGAAATCCGCAAAAATGATTTTCAGCCCAATACAAGGAGCAAAATCTTGTATGGGAGTCCCTGGCACAACATATCTTCAGATAGGAGTCTGAGGCCAAGTATAAATTAATTTGGGGGTAATTTGGCATTAAAAGGTTTGAGAACCACTGTGATAGTGTGTGTGTGTGTGTGTGTGTGTGTGTGTGTGTGTGTGTGTGTGTGTGTGTGTGTGTGTGTGTGTGTGTGTGTGTGTGTGTGTGTGTATGAGACGTAGAAACTGTAAGAGAGAGAGTGAGAGAATAAGACAGTGACTGTGTCTAGAGTGAGAGTGAGAGTCAGAACTGTGTCTGTGTTCTGTCATGTTTGCCAGTCTCTGCATCTCCATCTCTAAATGTTTGTGTGTTCCTCCCGTCTGCCTGGCAAGCTGTCTGCCTCTCAGCCTGTCAGTCAGTCAGTCAGTCAGTCAGTCAGTCAGTCAGTCAGTCAGTCAGTCAGTCAGTCAGTCAGTCAGGGAGGTAGATAAAGCCAGCCTCTATGGATTCCCCTAGAAGCAAACAGACACAAGTCGGTCCAAAAACACATGGGATTAAGGTGCAAAATGTCAGCGGGGCACATTAGGCTGGATTTAGACCGCACAATCATCATTGTATTTTGGATTCATGTCAATTTGTGTTTTCAGATATTTAACCACTTGAACCGTCAATACTTAATAAAGTTGACCTTTCACTCTGTACTTGGTCTGCTCTTTTTCCCCTCTACAACACCTCTTTGCCGAAAATAGCTGATCTACAAGCTCACAACGCCTCCCAGCGCATTAGAACATACAGTATAGGCGGTTTCTGCCCGACAGCAACGATATGCTACAGTACATGCTTTTTTTTATGTGTTTATGCTTGCTGCAGCACAACTGTCCATCTTGGGACACATAAACTTGAACCTGAACCATCACGGCGTGCCTATAATGAACGCAGCAACATGGCCTTGTCAGCCAGCCGCAGCAAGAGTACTCAGAGGAGGCAGGCCTCGCCTGCCTCAACGGAGCTGCCGGAAACTCAAGACATATGCCAGGAAAACAAGTCTGTCAGGCTGTGTTTGTGCGTGTCTAATATCCTTTGGTTCTTGGGGGCAGAAACTGCTGGTAGCCATGCTGCTGCACGATTGAGCTCACATCCCATGGCTCAATCTGAGGGTATTAACCACCACCACAGGTCAGTTGTCAAGAGCAGTGGCTCTCAAAGTTGGGGTTTCGGGGGCCCTTGGGGGGGTTCCAGTGGGGGTTTCCAGCTAAAAGTGATACAGTAGCTATAGGAACCAAATGTACCCGGTCAATACATGCTTCCAATGTCGGAACATCTTCAAGTTCCGACAAGCTTTCCAAACTGTTTTAATAAATAAAAGGATTAGAAAATAGATCTACAAGCTCACAACGCAAGCTTGTAGATCTGCTATTCTCACAACTGTCTGTCGGGTGTCTTTGCGCGATTCTAACTCAGTCAAACGTAGATTGCTTCTGCACGCTGAAACAGCGACCATGCACGTTGCTCACTCACTGCCAGACAGGGCCGCGGGGGAGAGATTCAGCATCCACCAACTGGTCTAGAGCAGTGGTTCTCAAACTTTTTAGGCCGCGACGCCCAAAATAATCATATTTCAACTGGGGACCCCCCCACTCTGACGAGCACTAAAAGTTGAGGCATTACATTTTGTATAACACGGTTCTACTGTGAAAATAGAAGATCTACTGTACAGTACGTGCTCACAACGCCTCGCCTCGGGCCTCGCAACGCTCACAACACGAGGCGTTGTGAGCATGTAAATCGTCTATTTTCACAATTTCTTCCTCTAATATTTGACAATATGGCCAATGTTTAATTTGTCATTTTAGAGGTATTAAAAGGTCTGGGAATGTGCAGATACCCTTTATACACTTAAACGTTATGTTAGTTTGTTTACTGTTAAGTGAGAAAACAATGTTGCACATTAAGCTAATCATCTGGGGACCCCACCAAAATAATTTGGGGACTTCCCTGGGGGTCCCGACCCACAGGTTGAGAACCACTGGTCTAGAGGAGGGTTCCCAAAGTGGGTGCCGGGGCACCCTAGGGTGCCGTGATGCCAGTCCAAGGGTTCCTCAGAATAATCTGATAATATCTGGAATTCATCAACATCACGTCAGTAGGCCTAAGTTTAACCACTTAGAACGGTCAGGTCTGTTATACTAAGCATAGACCTGATTTGCACTGCACTTGATGAGTTATTTTTCCATCTACCTCAACCTTCTTAACCAAAACAATAAGCCTTTTTATCCGATCGCTTTTTGTTTTCCCATGTATTTCATGGCGTTCCCCATGCACACCAACCCCATTGAGATAAACAGACAGTGAAAGGCTTCTTATTAAAGAACACGGAGGATTCGGGTAATTATAGAATGCTGTACAGTATTTAGACACGTGTGAGACTTTATTAAGCACTTTGTTTGTGAAATCTGAATGTTGGTGTAGTTGTAGGGGGCTAAATAAGTCAATCTGCCCGATCCCATGTAAACCCGGGAACATAGGCGATTCTAGCCTCTTCCAGCAGGGGGTGCACGACCTCTATTACCTCATGCACGCGTGCGCAAAAAAATTGCGGATATTAGCGGTTTTGTAATGTTGTTTTAGCGGATTTCTGCAGTTAATTTTGTACCCAAATGTAACACAATATAAACAAAAAAAAGTGTAAAACAGGTGCTTCTTTTTCTAGACACCATATGTCTATCTATAGGATTTATTTACTTATTTTGCAGACAGAGGCAGCACAGCCAGGACATATAAAGCCAAACATCAAGTTAATCATCATTCATCAAGCAATCAAGCAGTCATTTACATTGGTGGTGTGGCACAACCACACCACCAAAGATCCATAACCAGCAGCTACCAATATTTACAAGCAAGTGAAGCAAGCATGCGCGCTCGCTCGCTCGCGCGCGCACACACACACACACACACACACACACACACACACACACACACACACACACACACACACACACACACACACACACACACACACACACACACACACACACACACACACACACACACACACACACACACACGGAGGAGAAGAAAACAGGCTGGCTAACTCCACAGTGAACAGATAGTTAAATAAAGGCATGTCTTACCTTAAGAAAATGACAAGAAAATATCCAATGTTATATTGAGGTGCCCAGAAGAAAGTGTTATTCCTTGGAGGCACAGAACACATCGTGTAATCCAGCCTCGTTGAGCAGCGCCGAAAACTTTAGTTCACGTATGGTAAATGTAAAAGCTATCCACATGTCCTATGGATGTCTGTAGTTAACCCCAGGTAGCATATTCCACTGTGAAACAACTGTTTAATTCTGTTATTTAGATAAATCTGCAGGTGTCATCATCTGCCGTTTGTTTTTCAGCTGTGCTGTCAGAGACGTTCAGACAGTCACTGTGATTGGTTGAGAAACCAGTAGTCCTATTACCTCCCGCCCCCCATTTGCTGTGATTGGTTTAGAAGTCATGCTATGGGTGCTTCAAAGGGTCAAAAAAGGCGAATTTGAGATGTTCTTCTTCTTAATCATATGATCAAAAAAATCAAAATGGCCGCCTGGCGGCCAGGGGGTGCACGTGCACCCTAGGACACCCCTTAAAATCGCCTATGCCCGGGAATATGACGTTTGGGGCTTGGTCTCTAAGACCATGCATGAGCTACGAGCTACAAAAATCGATTTGGGAAACCCGGCCATTTTCTGTCAGTTCTGATGGAAACAAAATATTTCGCTGTGACATACCTTATCTCAAGATGTGCATATTTACGTATAGTGTAATATGATATAAGATTCTAAACATTTACAGAGTAATTCAGGGGTGCCTTGGATGAAAAGGGTTATTTACAGTGGTGCCCTGGGTCAAAGATGTTTGAGAACCACTGGTCTAGACTCTAGAGGACCAAAGCGATGCAACCTGCAGAGAGTGGATAGTCGATGCAATCCAGGACGTGATTGCATTAAGCGCAGGTGTTAGCCGGGTCCCGTTGTGTGCAGGACGGGGGCACGAGACTGGAGAGCTTAAGAAGCTCGAAGGCTTGAAACCAATTACCTACGGAAAGGGGGGGGCAAGGGAAGAGATCAACATGAGAAGACCGGAGGATTCCATTCTCAGACGTCAGTGAGTCCGAGAATCAAAGCCTACGGACATGCGGCGATATACAGAGGATCCCGCTCTCTAATCTCTCCACACGCAGCGTGTTACTTTTTATTTGACACATAATCAGTCTACTTGACCCACCTACTCACTCTGCGCCAGTTCGCTTACACAACTCTCCGACCTAACCGACTCTGGCCACCTTTCATGTGCAAGAATCATGGAGCAGAGTGACTGACAGCGAGTGAGAGAGAGACACAGACAGACAGACACTTTTTTTCTACTGCCCCTTATATCATTGCGTTAAAAAAATGATTTAATATGTGTAAAAACCTAGATTTGATATGGTTAAGTGATGAGACTTGCATGGATTTTTAGATATTCGCAATTGCAGAACATTTAGAGAAGGGGACAAACGGACCATGTGTGATGTATATTTATTTTTGGGTATTAACCAAACATTTGAGCAGTTTCTATTTGCAGAAAGCGAATGTGAAATTGTTTATTTATATTTTTGGTGTCTTATAATCCCCTAAGGGATGGGGTCAATAAAAATGCACGCAAGCGCGCACACACACAAACGCACACGCACACGCACACGCACACACACACACACACACACACACACACACACACACACACACACACACACACACACACACACACACAGAGAGAGAGAGAGCTACCATACTGTGAAGCCCATTACACGTAGACGTGCTGCTCCCTTTGCTGAACTGAAGAGTAACGATAATTGCAAAAAGTAAAAGGCTCGCAGGCACGTGTCGGGTACACTGTACACATAAGACCCCAACACTGCAAAAAAAGGATTTGTCTTCTTCCATTGAAGCCGGGAGCCCTTTTCCACAGGGATTTATGGCACTGCTGTAGAATGTGTTTCTTTTTTAAAACAGTTAACGAGGTCACTCGAAATTTCTAAAGAAGTCCCTCCATCTTTACCCGCGCTCCTCTCACCCCTCTCTCTCACTCTCCTCCCGTTCTCAGCTGTACGTGGATAATATCTGCTCGTCCACATCCATTCCAAAAATAGCTCTCTCCCTCTCTCTCTTCCTCTCTCTCTCTCTCTCTCCGCCAAGCTCGTGCCCCCTCCCCCTTCTCCTGCAGAGGCTCATGGGAGGAAGAGGGGGGGTCACAGGTGAGAGTCAGCCATTGTCAAAACCGGAGCTTTCTATCCATCGCCGCCGGAGCCCCTGCAGCAGCCACCGCTCTGCCAACCCCCATCGCTACAGCGCAGACAAAATGACTTTCACCATGACAACCAATCAAAACCTCTCGTTTTTTTTTTTTGACCACCTGAACCACCTAGGGGAGGTGGGAGACACAGACGGGCTCTTGTAACACCTGGGTCCTTATCTGTGGTGAAAAGTAACATTTACTCAAGTACTGTACTAAACTACCGTTTTTAGATGTTTTTATTTTTATTTTATTATTTTTTATTTTTTACTTTACTATTAGTAAAGAGTATTTCCAATTTTCATCTGGCCAGATGGCAAAGAATTGGAGCGACCTTTAGGGCGAGGTCGCATGTCGCCCTGAGGCGTCTTACTAGTACTTTTACTTAAGTAACATAGTGGTCGTTATGCCACCACGTCTAGACAGCTCTCTCTCTCTATATATATCGTCACTGTCGGGAAGAAACCTCGTATCTCCAAGTTTCAAATGTGTATGTTTTTGTAGATTAAAGCCCTAATTCATCATACAAGAGTAGTTAATTTTCAAAATTTAAATCATTTTCAAAGTGATAAACACAAAATGAACAGTTTTGTACAAGGTTTCCACCCGAAACGATGATATATATCAAGGGTCTTCAACAGGGGGTCCGGGACCCCTAGGGGTCCTCAGAGTTACTACAGGGGGTCATCCAAATCTTTGTGTGATAGAAACTTTTTTCTCCTTTTATATTAACCTTTGAACCCTAGCATCCATATTCTGAGAACTTAAGCCAAAAATAGCAGATCTAGTTGTGAGCTTGTAGATCGGCAATTTTCTGAAAAGAGGTTTGGTGTAGAGGGGAAAAAGAGCAGACTAAGTACAGAGTGAAAGTCAAGTTTATTAAGTATTGACGGTTAAATATCGGAAAACACGAACTGACATGAATCCAAAATACACTGATGATTGTGCTGTCAAACAATGAAACTATATGGAATCTCTGAAAAGGTTGTGGGGGTCCCTGCTTCCTCTCTCTCTCTCAACTAAGGGGTCCTTGGCCTGAAAACGTTGAAGACCCCTGCTGTACAAGGTTTCCACCCGACAACGATGATATATATATATATTTCTCTCTCTCTCTCATCTTTCTGCTTTCTCTCCCTTCCTCTGGCCCATGCAGTACCTAGTCATTTTTTCGCCTGATAAGACTCTGAGCTCCTAAGACGCTAAGCTTTTTAGCCAATGACACGGACGGGAGTCGTTTGGCGTGAACAGAAATGGGAGGTTGAATAAAGTGGTGTGAGAGTATCAGAAGAGGAGTAGAAATGGTGTAGCAGTTATTTTTTGGGTACGCAGAGGACAAGTTATACAAGGATAACAGGCGCTGTCTGTACAACCAGACTGAACAAACACTCAATAGACATTGAATAAACGGACACAGTAAAAAAAAAATTAAGAATAGAAACTCGATGTTAATTTATTCATTTGTAACCCTTGGGGAGTCTACAAAGGTTACGTTAAAACTCTGCAGGGGACAGCGAGGCAGGGGAGAACAAACAGAGAGAAGTGCAGAGGACACTGACGAAGGTCAAAGTGGGACAAGGAGAGAGAGAGAGAGAGAGGGAGAGAGAGAGAGAGAGAGAGAGAGAGAGAGAGAGAGAGAGAGAGAGAGAGAGGTGGGGACCGGGTAAAGACAAAGGCATGCTAGGGACAGCCGGAGCACCCAGGGCGTCACAAGGGGGGGAAAAGTGAGACTGAGTTACTAGGGCCCAAGGTGGAGGGGCCTTAATTATTTTATACTTTAGCTATTGAAAAATAGCAGATATACAAGCTTGTAGATCTGCTATTTTTGAAAAGTCATGACAATTTGTATAAATCTTTCGGGTCCCTGGAACTACATATTTTGAGATGGGGGTCCATGGCCAAATACATATCATTTTGGGGGTCCTTCACATGAAAAAGTTTGAGCACCACTGACATAGAAAAATAGATTTTTCAAAAAACCTTAGAAGGATTTGAAATATTCAAAGTATATATACAAATTTTCAAGATTTTTCAAAAATAGCAGATCTACAAGCTCACAGCGCTGTGAATTTGTTTATCGGCTATTTTTCAATAGTTAAAGCACGGCCTGGGCCACAGGGTAGTGGTCCAGGCACCTAGGCTGGTAATCCAGACCAGCCCGCGCACACACAGATGTTGGCGTGGGAGGTTGAGTCGAGTGTCATTTTTAGTTTCTGACCCCAATGTATTATAGCCTGGGAAACAGACAAATCTGCCATTGCAAAAAAAAAAAAAAAAAAAAAAAGAATTGTCCTCTGCAGATTTGGTCTGACACCGTTCAGTTCTCCCTCTGAAGTAGTGGGGGACCAATCAGGGTTTATCACCAGAGGCATTTCTTTTAATCCGCCTCTTGAAAATGCAGGTTCCGTACAGAGATCCCAGACTATCATCTACAGTACAGACACATTTGGTTCCTAACTATCAGTAGCTGAGGACCTCCAAGGACCCCTGGGGGTCCCCAGACCTCACGTTGAGAGTTCCGGGGACCAGTGGTCCCCAGCTAAATGATGGACCCTTATATACGGTATCTTTAACTCTTGAGAGTGTAAAATGAATCCATTTGGTTTAATTTTACCCTTTCAAGAGTTAAAGTATTGTTAAACACCTGCCTACCGCATCAATGCAGCATGGAATTGTGGACAAAATCCTATCCAGCGATGGGTCTGAGAGGCTAAATCTCATCAAATGCTGGTCCGTGGCTCAAATGCCGAGTAAATAATGGAAAAGGTTGAAGGCCACTGCTGTAAGGCTATACATCCAAAGCCAGTTGATCTCAAGATCATAACGTCATCATCTCATCATAAAAGAGTCACCTTTGACCTCAGTCTCCATGGACATCACACACACACGCGCACACACACACACACACGCACACGCACACACACACACACGCACACACGACTGACCCCGCGACATATCCAGTAACTTCAAGGTAGAGTATATTATTGGCTTTTTTTTAAATGCTTTGTCATCAACACAGTGGATCTTTTGAACTGGGTCCTATAGGCCTACTGCTGAGATCAATGTGATCACAATGAGAGGACTGAATAGTAATTCATAATCACTGAACAGTTAACTGAACCCACACACTGATCAAAGGCAAGCATTGGCACCGTATTTCTTTCACCAAAAAAAAAGAGGAGAGAAAAAAAACTAATTGGTGTGAAATTAATTACTCCGGCAGTGAGAGTTGGCCGTTGAAGGGGAGTGATAAAGAGGATCGTCTTAGGAGAGGCAACAAATGCAGTATGCACAAACACACTTGCCCCCACACACACACGCACACACACACACACACACACAGGCCTTTCTCCAGCAGTGGAGATGATGAAGGGATTAAGTTGCAATAATGGTTCGAGTTCGATTAGAGTCGTCTTTAATAGAGCACATTAATCTCAAATGTTTCCTCCCCATCCAAGTGCTTTGTATTGCGCTATTAAGCCCTTCTCGCGCCTGGTTTTCTCGCTAACACGAGGAATTAAACTTTGTTTGCATAATCACGTCGATTGCCAGGTATAATTAATTAATCCGTCTCTACCATCAGTGTTATCAGTGTTTTTACCTTATTTCGCCGATCCACTGAACGCACCATGTGACCAGGATGTAAACAAAAGCTGTCTGGAAGGGCGGTCGATCGTGCTATCCGCGATAATCCATTGTTTAGTTTACGGTCGGTTGAATAAAGCTTGTTTTAACCAAAAACGCAATCATGGGAAAACAATCCGAGATAAATATTTGTATCTAAATTGAGCATTGAGCCGGATGGAGAAGGGATGACGTCATTTCCGGTTGTATCCGTCTCTGGCAATATAGCACCATTTATACGTCGGCAAAGAGTGCCCTCTGGTGTAATCACTGAAAACATCAAATTGAGGTAGATCGCCATCAATGGCGGTGACGAGTTGGATTTGATGTGATGTAGATCAAACAAGGCCCACATCACGTTACAATACCGGTAATCTTGCTTAGCTGCCATTATTGATTGTCTTTCATCATATTCAAAAGAAAAAACAGACCTCATAATATGTCACACACACACACACACACACACACACACACACACACACACACACACACACACACACACACACACACACACACACACACACACACACACACACACACACACACACACACACACACACACACACACACACACACACACACACACTTCGACTTTCACTTGAGGGAGGGAGGGAGGGCATGTCTAGGTGTTGGTGCGGTTAACCTCTGAACCGCTCAGGACACTTTGGCTTTTTCACCAGTCAGAAAGAAAATCCATACTCCTTTCTTTCCACAATCCCCCGCCTGACCACACACAGTAGTATACAATATATAAACATGAAGCAGGGACCCCCACAACCTGTTCATAGATTCCAAATAGTTTCATTGTTTGACAGCACAATCATCAGTGTATTTTGGAATCATGTCAATTTGTGTTTTCAGATATTTAACCACTTTAATAAACTTGACCTTTCACTCTGTACTTAGTCTGCTCTTTTTCTCCTCTACACCAAAGCTCACAACGCCTCGCAGCGCGAGGCGTTGTGAGCTTGTAGATCTGCTATTTTTAGATCTGCTATTTTGGCTAAAGTTGTCAGAATATGGACACTAGGGTTTAAGTGGTTAATATAAAAAAGGAGAAAAAAAAGTTTCTATCACACAAAGATTTGGAGGACCCCCTGTAGTAACTCTGAGGACCCCCTAGGGGTCCCGGACCCCCTGTTGAAGACCCTTGGACTAGCTGCATTGGTGTGGACTTGCCTTTTAGGTGAGTCCACAAGCTCTCGAGATCTACAAAATGCGCCCGGCTATTTTCGGCAACTACGCAAAAATCAGGCATACAGTAATTCTAACCCTAACAACGGCCTAAAGATAACGGCTAACTGTCTAATCCTAACACCAGTAAGACTCTATAATCGGGAGATAAACGACTGTCAGGTCCCAAAAATGTGTTTTGCAAAAATCGGCCTGATGGTGGCGCTAAATAAGACAGATCCATGTAGATGACATGACTGTAGACATACTGTGTACCGCTTTGCTTGATTTTAGGTGTACCACTTTGCATGATTTTAGGAAATGTGTTTTGCAAGAATCGGCCTCATGGTGGTGCTAGAAGAGGGCCATGTGAGAAATGAGGGATGGAGGTTGTGGTTTGGCAGCCAAGGAGTGTGTGTGCAAAGTTTGGTATGGATAGGACTGTAACTCAAACGTTATTATTGAACCACAAAACAATAATATCTTGGCATGCTTGTGGGAACATTTGGACCTCACAAGCAAAGCTTGCACACGCACACACGCATGCATGCACGCACACACACACATGCACGCACGCACGGACGCACACACACAGAGCGATGTATAATAAATGGATGTCACCGCAGTGTGACAGAGCTGGGCGTGATGGACGGATGAATAATGCTCCATTCTGTCACATGTATGGAGGCCACATTTCCATGCCTGTCTGACGGCCCCGACGTCAATCGCACTCTGTCACTGCCCTGTGCATATTTGATGTTTCCCACAGAGGGTATGTGCATGCATAAAGTGAATGGCAAATCGCGTGGAAAAGTAAGTGGCAAAGTGAGTTTAACATCGTTTAATGACGTTTAATGCAATCAGATAGGACTTTTCTGTTTGGATGTCAAGGCCAAAAAGTCGTCTTTTTTGCCACTCGGTAGGCGTTCCCGCATAACTTCCGGGTATGATGATGATGTCACCCTGCTGTCCAACAACCCCCCCCCCCCCCCCCCCCCCCCCTCAACCTTATGACTACAATAGTGGAGAAATATCCAGAGTGCTGCGTGTCTCTATATCTGACCGGCTGAGGTCAAGGCATCTTGTGACACTGGATCACAGCATTTTATTGGATGTTAAGGCACTAAGGTTTAGGATGATTGTACCTGCTCTCTCTCTCTCTCTCTGTCGCCTCCATCTGCTCCTTTATCTGTGTGTGTGTGTGTGTGTGTGTGTGTGTGTGTGTGTGTGTGTGTGTGTGTGTGTGTGTGTGCGATAGATTACGTGTATAGTTAGATAGATGATGTGTTCTTCAGACAGACAGACAGACAGACAGACAGACGGACAGACCTTCATCGATCCCGCGGAGGGGACATTCAGGTAGCTGGCAGCAGGCGGCAGCCATGAAACACGGGTACACACGACAGCTAGGGAGTAGAAGCTACAGCTGCGTGTTGAGAGGTGAGTGTAAACATTTATGCCGGCACACGTTAAAACGAAAACACACGCACAGGCCACAGCTGCTGCACACAGGGTCTATGTTTGAGGCACCAGACCATGTGCAGCAGTGCTATTGCAGTGCAGGGCACCGACATAAATAAAGAAAGAAATAAAACCTGTGGCAACAACGACGTGCAGAGGCCGGTTATGCAGAGGAAGTCGGGCGGGGGAAGAAGAGGCTATTGATTTTGTGGTGGTTGGTGGTGTGTGGCAGGAGGGGTGGTGGTGGTGCTGGTGGTGATGGGGGGGCAGATAATGGATGTGTGAATTTGTCATCCAGCGAGAGTCTCTGAGGGGAAATGGCCGGTGCAATCATCGGCACAGAACCGTCTGTGGAGAGTGCTGGCCAGGGCACACGCCCACACGTACACACACATACACACACACACACACGACACGTGCATGTACGCACGTACACGTGCACACACAGACACGTTTGTACTACTACTACTTGTGAGGACATCAAAAAAGGTTAGGGATGCATCGAAAATAGCTGAAAGTGCAAGCTCGAGCTTGTAGTGCAGCAGTTGAATGGCACGCATCCATGTTTAAATCAGGCATAACTCCCTTAAACCTCTAAACGCCTGATTGAGCATACATCCTTATAATGACACAGAGGCAGACACAGATGCTCATATAGAGCACATGGAGAGATCAAGGCTGACTGGCCAGGGATCAGGAGTCCGGCGTGTCTCACGCCACATCAACACAGACGTCAGTCAGTCCAAAAGGCACTGGCCGGACTCTAGAGAGCCAGACCCATATAGCTAGTTATCAGTTAGGCCAAATATCAGCCATCGTTTTACTTTGTTTTGGCAGTATGAGTATCGGCAGTTTTAAGCAGCCAGTGTGTCAATGTTAACCACTTTCAAACTCATCTTTTAGCAAATCTACAAGCTCGTCATTGGGTTGTGTTGGAACGCCTTTTGAACTTGTATACCTGCTATTTTTTTAAATTCTGTTTTTGAAAAAAAAAAAAAAAAAAAGTTTCATTTCACATACTCCTATGGGCTTCACTGGTCAGCAGGGAGTGTTGGACGGAAGGACTAGGACGGAGGTTCTGCGTCCTCCCGGTGGGGGCTCCTCACTGGCAGGTGAGCCTCCCGGTGGGGGCTCCTCACTGGCAGGTGGGGGCTCCTCACTGGCAGGTGAGCCTCCCAGTGGGGGCTCCTCACTGGCAGGTGAGGGCTCCTCACTGGCAGGTGAGCCTCCAGGTGGGGGCTCCTCACTGGCAGGTGGGGGCTCCTCACTGGCAGGTGAGCCTCCAGGTGGGGGCTCCTCACTGGCAGGTGAGCCTCCCGGTGGGGGCTCCTCACTGGCAGGTGAGCCAGTAGGATGCGACAGCAGTGACTGAACACAGAAATGTGTGTGGGGAGGAATCAGTTGCCATAACGACTATAAGTTGGGGAGGAAAAAGGGGTTAAAAATTTAGGGGGGAAGAGAAAAAAAATGTAAACTATGTGAGGATGACTCATGAATGGGGCACAGTTCAATTAGAAGCGCAACAGGTGACTGGTGGGTGTGTGTGTTTGTGGGGCGGAGTGGGGGGTGCAATGTGACTCATTGTTCGTAAGCCAGACACATGGATGAAAGAATAGTATGAGAGAGAGAGAGAGAGAGAGAGAGAGAGAGAGAGAGAGAGAGAGAGAGTCCAACACAATCACACACTCACATTAGCAAGTGCTTCATCATTAGGTCCCCTCAGTAATTAAACACATACAGCTGTGGTTACACGAGTGTGTGTGTGGGTGCGTGCGTGCGTGTGCGTGTGCGTGTGTGTGTGTGTGTGTGTGTGACAGAGAGAGAGAGAGAGAGAACGAAGGAGAGAGAGAGACTGAGAGATAGAGGGACAGAGAGCTGATAATGAAAGAGACAGAAAAACAGCAGATTGAAATCAGAGTACGGTGCAAATAGGACAGCACATGGAGGCGAGGAAAGGAGAGGCAAGGAGGCATCTTCACACCTCTACTACTGATCCTCTGAGGTGAGAAGATACAGTGTGGGCTGAGGGGATTCACGTTTGTGCATGTGCGTGTAAGCTGCCCACCACCACTAAGCACGCATTCGTCGTGTTTCTGTGCTTCGACACATTATTCTCATTTACAGCCACCCCACCACCCCACCCCACCCCCCATACACACACAGACACAGGTTGCCACAGAAACACAAAAATAGCCAGAGAGCAGGTGTCACCGTTTAAAAATAGACTATACAACACCTAAAAATGGATCGCACCTCGTATACGCGCACGCCCACTGCACGCACGCGCGCGCGCGCATGTATCTGTGTGAGCGAGAGAGAGAGAGGGAGAGGGAGAGAGAGATATTGGTGTGGATGGAGACGGAGAAGAGGAGAGAGAAGCACTGAGATAGGGGACATAAAGGGTGGGAGGGGCGGAGGGATGGAGAGAGGGAAAGAGAGAGAGAGAGCTGAGGGAAGGGGTTGATGAAGGGAGCGTTGAGAGATGCTATTTTTAGCCTGCCCGTGTGATTTATGCCAATAGGTGTTCAGACAACAGACTGAGAGGAACTGACAGCAGCTGTGTCTGTCTGTCTGTCTGTCTGTCTGTCTGTTTGTCTGTCTGTCTGTCGCTGACGGAACACTGATCTCACATTATGGATAATTTACGACTAGTCAATGATGGAATAGGGATGGGACAATAAGCGATATTATCATTTATCGTGATAAAACATTTAACGTGATTTCGTCCTCCGTCATGCACTGGGATCAATTCACCTTTTATTTGCCAAGCTGCATATCCGGTACCATTTAAACCCTCTATAATTGGTAAAGAAATAATATACTGTACATACTTGATACAAGTAGGTCGGGAGTGGCTTATTGTCGGTATCAGCCGGTAACACGCGGGAGTCTGTCCCCGTTACAATGCGCTAGACCCCTGGGAGATGGACTGCTGAGGTGGAGCGCCACACCTACCATCAGCTCCCAGTACTTGCCGCACGACTTGCCAAGCCGTGCTACTCATACGCTGAGTTGGCAGTGCCCGGAATCAAACCCATGACCTTGCGGTACAAAAGCTCAGGTCTACCGACTGAGCTACCCGGGCACTATCAATATTGATACAGTCTTTTTTTTTTCACTCTATCAAATGTCTTTGCCAAAAAATAGCCGATCTACAAGCTCACAACGCGTTGTTGTGAGCTTGTAGATCTGCTATTTTTTGGCTAATGTTCCACCCCAGGATTATGGTTTTGATTATCGTGATAATATCGTAAATTGCGATTTCTTTTGTCACAATAATCGTGATATGACATTTTCATATCGTCCCATCCCTATGATGGAATAACGTCTATTGTGTAAGAAGAAGCAATGTAATCTGTTACACATACAAATGTTGACTTCGACCCTTTTCACATTAAGGTGAGGTCCATTATTTATTCAGCATTCGATGTTAACGTCTCAGACACAAAACTTGTATGTAGCTGTATTGATGTTGGTGCCATAGGAGAGATAGGCAAATGTTGATCAAAATAACAATTGTTCTGCGTTCTCTAATTGTGTTGACTTCTTATAAAATAAGTAATGCAGATGGTTTAACAATATTGTTACTCTTGAGAGCATCATTTCATTTTATACTCTCAAGAGTAAAATATCTATAAGGGTCCATTTGGTCACCAACTCTCCATCACTTTGCTGTGGACCACCTGGAATCCTTTCAAGGACCACTGGTGATCGTTGGACCACTGGTTGAAAAACATGAGGCTGATTCTACAAATGCCTTTTAAATCAGTGTCACTAAAATCACACACATTATGCTTTCCTTGTATTAATGGGGCCACTAGCATCCCTATTCTGAGCGTGTCATAATAGGTGAACAACATTTGTCGAATAGAGGCAAACATTAGGTGAAAACAGCAGACCCAGGCCATTTTCGCAGAAGACATTTGGAGTAGAGAGAAAAGAGGAGTTCTGGGGATGTGTTATGCATTTGCTCTTTCACAAGCCAGTAATACAAGTTATTCATACATAAAATAAATGTTAAACCATGGAGAGTGTGGAAACCGAACTGACCTCAAGACAGTTTCATATTCCTGCCACGAACAGTTGTTAGTCCTTCAATGATTAAGCTTTGAGACAAAACTCACAAAAGACCTAAAAGGACAAACGCAAATGAAACGTTATTGAACAAGACCATTTGAACCAGAGGAACAGTTGAAAATGTGTGTAATGTTCCCCCCAGAATAGGGATGCAAGTCCCTATCACCCAAAGATTTGGTGCCCCCCTCCCCCTAGGGGTCCCGGACCCCCTGTTGAAGACCCCTGCTGCAAGGTTTGACATTGGATGTTAATCATTCCTTAATTTACCCCTGACATTTCCACAAAGTTTCATGTGAATCCCTTCGTAACTTTTGGAGATATCCTGCCAACAGTCGAACACGGAGAAAAACAAAAAATGGAATGGGTAGAAAGCATAGCCCCAGTCAAACTCAGCTGACATACAGTATGTAACGCCAGAGTCTTTGTAGTGCGGTGCAAACAGAAGATGCTAAAACTCATAGCAGCTCATAGAGGAGGTCAGGTCAGATGTTCTGTGGCCATGTTTTTGACTTTTGAAGCTCACATAAATATATCTGGTCAGTTATGTCAAAGCACAGAGTCAGAGTCAACATTTGGCAGAGATCTGTGGACGATGCTGTCGGGCAGAAACCTCTTATCTCCATTGAGTTTAACTTTCAATGTTTATTTTTGTTCAGAGATTAATACCCTCCTATCGTACTACAGTGTCACAAAAAAGTAAATCAAATTAGTGTCGCAATGTGACGTGTTTGGAGCTTGTAGATCTGCTATTTATTTTAGAATTTGAATCCTAAAAAGATAACAGGTTTTGGAAATATGAGGTTTCCACCTGACAGCACTCTGAACCGAGTGGGTATAAAACAGTTTTGTCCTCAGGAAAACTTTTGTTTATTTCTACAATACCTGCCAAAAGCCCGGAAAAAAATAAGGTCGACACTTTGTTTGAAATATGCCACGGGCTTCGGTCGTCCACAACAGTCTGCAACAGACACTGTGGGTGTTAAAAGTTCTCATAATCGGCCAAGCTCGGCGCGGAGCCTGTCAAAACGGATCGCTTTGAGGAAGCAATGTGGTGCGTGCTGTGTGCTGGGGCGTCGCACCAAATTCTGGGCCCTGGGTACAAGGATTCACTGCGGGCCCCCCATGAAAGCTCTTCATAGGGGGAGGGGGTTTAACCCATTTACCCATTATTTTGTGCTTTAACTATTGAAAAATAGCAGATATACCGGTACAAGCTCACAGCGCGGCACCGAGTGCAAAATCGTGAAAATTTGTGCAAGTCTTTGAATATTTCAAATCCTTTCTTTTGTTGAAACACCTATGTCAATGGTGCTCAAACCTTTTCATGTGAAGGACCCCCAAAATTATATGTATTTGGCCACAGACCCCCATCTCAAAATATTTAGTTCCAGGGACACCACAGAAGCAAAATTTGAGTTACAAATGTTTGCTTAAAAAAATACATATATTCAAAGATTTGCACACATGTTCACGACTTTTCAAAAATAGCAGATCTACAAGCTCACAGCGCAGCACTCGGTGCCTGCTATATTTCAATAGTTAAAGCATAAAATAATTAAGGCCCCTCCTCCACCTTGGGCCCTAGTAACTCAGTCCCACTCCCCCCCCTCTTGTGACGCCCCTGGCTATGTGCCGAGGAAAGGATGACTCCGTGGCTGAACTTTCTCCTCGCCTTCACTCGGCTCGTCGAGGAGGAGTTTGTGAAGGGTTCACTTCCTCTCCATCCTGCCCTCAGGCAGCGAGCACCTTCACAAAATGTTTTTGGCATTGTCTCCGTGTTAGGCGGTGCTACTGAATTCAGGTTCTCGTGGAAATCACTGGCCGCCTGTCAACTGATCGATGACGGGGGGTCGATTAGGTGAACCAACTGACGTTTTGTGATTTGATAGAAAATGTGCATCCCCAAATCGTAGTCCTTACAGCAGTACATACTTACAGTATGTTGTCCTCAAACCTTTTCATGTCTAAGACCCCAAATGTATATGTATTTGGCCACCGACCCTCATCTTAAAATATTTTGTTCCAGGGCACCTCAAAAGCAAAGAAATATACATATTTGTATATATATTATACAGTCGCAGTTTACTATCAGAACCGTCACATCTTGACCATATGTACGTACGTACGTACATACATACGTATGGGTAACGCTTGTCTTTTTTGTTGATTGACTCTCACGCTCTGACATCACTGTGATGTCAGGGGAACCAAATCCCTTTTATTGCCATATATGGAGATCCCAGGGATGCCAGGGGAACTAAATCCCTTTTATGCCCATATATGGAGATCCCTGATGTCCACATCACTGTGACTCTGTCCTTTTTATGCCCATATATGGATATCACTAATGTCATATATGGAGATCCCTGTAATGCCAGGGGGAACAAATCACTTTTATGCCCATATATGGAGATCCCTGATATCCACATCACTGTGACATCACTGTGACTCTGTGCCACACTGGCCAGATGGCCAAGACATGGCGCTTTTTGCCCTTAGGCGTCTTACTGGTATGAGAAACGGAGAAACGGCACATCATGTCTCCGTCTGTCCGTCCGTGCAAGCTTTTTCACGGTCATGTGATCGGGTTGCAACTCTCTCTATCGGTCTGCCGAGTCTAGCTCACTCAAGCATTTATCCGACCATTGTGTTGTAAATTGTCTGGTGAACAGTGTAAATGCTAAATGGTGCACCTTTATCCAAAGCACTTTGCAATGTGCGTAACACTCACTTTTCACTTCACTTCACTTTTGGTGCTTTAATTGCATTTTGAACACTTTCGTATACTTTTACTCAGGTGCATTTTGAATTCCGGACTATCACTTGTAACAGAGTATTTCTACATTGCAGTATTGATACTTTTACTTAAGTAAAATATGTTAGTACTTTTTCCATCACTGCTGACTACTGTTATGGCCCCCTTTATTGTGTCTTGCTCCCCCCATTCCCCCATTCCCCCCCCCCTCACATGCACACGCACACACGGAGCAGCCGAGGCCTACATAGCTGCCATCTGTTACATTTAAGATTTGGCCAGGCCCAACCATATTGCCTCTCCCGTCCAGGACGTCTGACCCGCATGTGTTAGTGCTCCCCAGCAGGCCTTCTGTTTAGAACACACAGTGCCGACCTGCACGGCTGGAGACCGGAGCACAGGGCCAAGTCTGCAACTGAGAGCACCTCCTGTGGGGCGATGGGCAATAAATGAATATCAAATTGCGAGGCGTTGTGTGCTTGTAGATCTGCTATTTTCACTACTTTTGTGCGGCAGTCAGGACAGGTTGATGAAGCAGGGCTGAACTTCACGAAAAACTTGGAGATAAGAGGTTTCTGCCCGACAGTGACGTTATTTGTTGTTCTACTCTCTCTCTCTGTCTGTCTGTCTCTCTCTCTCTCTCTCTCAGGCCTGTCACAATTATTACATTATTATTTGGGATAATTGCAGAATTTTAGCATAATCGTCATAATCGTTTCCATGTCGAAACGCCCCCCAAGTTATGGGACGATCATCCGCACACTGCCGTACAGTGCACGTGTCGCACTGTGTGTGCGTTTACTTCTGCGGAGTTTGCTGCTGCAGGCCACTGCGACTAAAGGTGGTTGCACAAAAAGAATTACCTGTATACAAATAAAAGGTTTTTCAGGCCAAGAAGAGAGAGGAGAGAGAGATCAAGGGACCCAGTGGCGACAGTTGCGAAAATCAGAAACAAATCTACCCCGGTCCGAAAATAAATACGGAACGGGCAGCAGTGTGCAAACGTGATAGACATAACGTGAGGTCGATTTTCGTTTTTACATGCTCCAAAATTCAGTGTGCAAAGACCTTCACTCTATGGACCACACTTGAGGCACCACCTTCACCTATATCATATATAATCAAAATACTTGCTACTCGACCATTCAATTAACTTTCAGTACATGAGCAAGATTAAGTCGCTTATCGGTTTTGATAAATTAGATTGCCCTGCCCTATACTGTATCTCTCCTCAATATCATTGTGTCCCGGTCCATACTTTTCATATCAATCATCCGCCTAAGGTCGTTTAGTGTGATGGTCAATGACGGTCCTTGAAACTACTTGACATTCCATCCTCATCATCTCTGTTGTCGTCACCTCCCCACTGTCATCTCTCCACCTCCTCCTCGTGTCTTTCTCCATCTCATCATCCGTTTCAGAATGTCTCTCTTTCTGTCATTCCTTCTTTCGCTGTACCCGTCACACAGCGGTGGAAGAAGTACTCACATGTTTTACTTTATCAATACTGCAATGTACTAACTAGATGTACTCTGTTACAAGTAGAGGTAGTACAAAAGTATCGGCATCAAAATATACTTAAAAGTACCAAGAGTAACAGCAAGAATGTCCCAAACATTTGCATAAAGCAAGCATAATTTGTCTACTCCCATGTTGATAAACGTATTTAAAACTTGAAAAAGATCTGATTAAGGTAGATTTAGAACGTTTTGTAATAATAATCAAAATCTACAAAGCAACGTGTAGTGGAGTGGAGTGAAGTAAAAGTGCAATATTATATACAGTATATCCTGATGTAGTGTACAAATAAAAGTATTGAACAATGTAAATATGGAAGAAATATAATATACTGTAATATGATATGTACTTTGTTACTTTACACCACTGCTGACACAGTGGCAGGGCAGGGCAACTCAGTCCAACTCAGGGTGGGAAAGAACCAAGCCACCACGGGACGGCTGTTTTCCGGGACATTAAGGAAACAAGGGAGCATGCCGTTTGCCCGGACTTCGAAGAAGCAGTCAGTCTTGCATTATCTCCAACTTAGGGAGAGAGAAACATGTAATGGTGAAAGTAAAAGTAAAAGCAGCAACACTGCTGAATTAACTTATCCACCCAGACCATGTGGTTAAACGTCAATACTCAACCATAGTAGGCAGATGTGACTTAAAGACAGTCTGGGGCACTGACTGGAGTCATGATTAGTCTTTTTTGTTTTACTATTTAAATCGTTTTGTAAAAATAAATAAATGCTGCTATTTTTGAGAGAGCGACTACAAAATATTTCTGCTATTTGTTTCAAAAAGCTTTATACCCTGTTTATACAGTATAACATGTACAGTATATAATGACACAATGTGACATAGTGTAGGCTTCCAGGGTGCTGCGTTGCTATCGGCTACCGAGCCTGGCTCTCTATGTTGTCAGTGAATTGTGAGTTTGTCTTGTCATTCATGTATTGTGGTGTGTATCATGTTGTCAGTGAATTATGAGTTTGTCTTGTCATTCATGTATTGTGTATTATGTGTTGTGATTTTGTGTCCTGATGACTGCTTGGTGCAAAAAGAATTTCCGCAAGGACAAATAAAGCATCTATCTATCTATCTAGTACAGGGGTTTTCAAAGTGGGTGACGGGGAACCCTGGGGTGCCGCGACGGCAGTCCAGGGGTGCCGCGAGATCATTTGATAATATTTGGAATTTATTTGGACACTTAAAAAAATATTATTTAGTATAATTTTAAACTTGAAGTACAGAGTTATTTTCAGTCAGTTCTAACCAAAATGGCTATTATCTCAACGTTTTCCTCGCAACATAATCACTAAAATCGTCACTGTCGAGCAGAAACCTCGTATCTCCAAGTTTCAAATGTGTACGTCTTTTGGTAAAGCAAAGCCCTGCTTCATCATACAAGACTGTCGCGATGCGAGGCGTTGTGTGCTTGTAGATCTGCTGTTTTCACTAGTTTAGTACATTTTATAGATGATAGATACAAAACGAACGGTTTTGGACATACAAGGTTTCCACCCGACAACGACGATATGCTATAAATATAAGGTGCTGGGAGTGAAAATTATGTAGTGGTGCCTCGGATTAAAAAAATATTTATGGGGTGCCCCGAGACAAAAGAAATTGGGAACCCCTGCTCTAGTAGACTGGTAACGTACGCGCCTTGTTATCAAAGCAGCCCGGGTTCGCCTCCCGGTGGTGCCTCGCGGCTTACACTACAATGGTGGCAGCGGTTCTACAGACAGCTGGGCAGCATCGTGAATGAGGCGGGAGTCGACAGCACGTTACATGCCTGGCCGCGGAGGTCCCCCCAGTCAGACGAGCCTAGATCCTGACTGGCGCTTCCAGGTGCCTTGTTATCAAATCGGCCCGGGTTCGCCTCCCGTGGTGACCTCGGGGCTTTTATTATATTTTGACACTAGTATTGCTTTGGCGATGTAAACGTATGTTTTCTCAAGCCAATAAAACTCCTTTGATCCTGGTCTCTATAATGCCTCCCCCTGGCCAGCCGGGGTGCCTGTTGGAGGGGAAAATAACTGGTTGGAATAACGTGTTCCTTCCACACGCTACGTCCTACCGGGGAAGCTCCCACATCACTCCTGCTCATAAAAGAATTAAGGAAATAACGCTCAGATGAGACCAAATGGTATCTCTCCTTTTTAAGTGCTCATCTTCCGTCTGCCACCCTTCACCACGTTTGTCAGTTATATATTCTTAATTTCCATACTCATTTACACATGCAGTTCCACAAATACATACAGCATTGTATAGCCTACAGTATAGATGTTACATTTGACAGGGCTGATTAGGTTCCCAAACCTATCCATGCTAACGGTCTGCCAAGTAGCCATAAATAAAATAGCCGAAGAATGTTGACAATAATTACATGACCAAAACAGTGCTCTGGGTTGAAAGTGGTTGATCACTTACTGTCGTGCTGCAAAGCTTGTAAATCTGCTATTATTATTTTTGGGTAAAATCTAGAAGAATAATTTAGAATTTAGAAGAAAAGAAAGAGAATTTGGAAGGTATTTGTAGGATCGCCCGCAGGTCTTAATGGGTAAATGAATTTCATTCATTCATTCATTCATTCATTCATTTCCCTCTCCGTTCCAAGTGTCCCCCACTTATAAATCCTGTGTGCTATAAGACCGTCGCAGCAGACTCTGGCTCACAGACCCGTGGAGCGTGCCCGCCGCCCCGGGCCTGTTCTTTGGCCACAGTGCGTCCGTCCGTCCGCCCGTCCGGAGGGGAAAGCACGTGGACCGCCAGCTGTTGATCCCTTCCCAGCCACCTGCTGCCCGGCCCGCTCCGCTCCACCTGGCCACGGGAACATCCATCATGGTCTGAAGCACTCGCCCGCAAGCATCCATCACCACCAGCTCTTGATCTACAGTACAGCGTGTTACATCCGCCCATTTAGGCCACTGCTCCAGTCAATGGCCAGAGCGCTGATTAGCCACAGCGCTAATAGGAGCGGATAGGAACTTGGATAGCAGCGCGTACGGAGCCCGCGGGGGCCTGGCACCCGAGCTGTCAGCCCTGACGACTCATTCTGAATGCACGAAGTGTTCGCTGAACCAGAGAGAGAGAGAGAGAGAGAGAGAGAGAGAGAGAGCTGTGGGGGATGTGAGTGTACTAGTGATTCGAACGATACATAAATAAGTAATTAACCATATGAACCCTAGCGTCCCTTTTCTTGAACGAGCGGAAATTGCCAACGTACAAGCTCAAAAAGTGTCACATTGTGATGCGTTGTGATCTTGTAGATCGGCTATTTTTGACAAAGAGACTTGGTGTAGAGGGTAAAGAGCTTTGCACACAGGACCGTTGGGAAATGATTAAAATGCATTGGATTTGGTGTGCAAGGCTGTGCGGAATCCACACTGCGGATCTGAAAAGGAGTCATAAAAGGAGTCAATGAGTTTTTACCGCATGCGTCAAGACGCACGAATCGAACTGGGTTCGATCGGGAAAAAAACGCACAGCCGCAGCCACCTACCGCATGGCAAATTCAGAGCCGGTGTGCATGAGGTCATAGAAAATCATTGTTTTCTTTTAAAAAATGAAATCGTCAGTTTTTTCCATACGAAAAAAAAAACGCGTCTGTGTGCAAAGCCCTTAATAGTTGCAAACTACCCCAACCCCCCCCCCCCCGGTATATAGGCTAGGTTTTAACCATAGCGTTACTTTTCTGGGGGGCAGAGATTCGGCGGAAATAGCAGATACTGTACTTGGCTAAACTCAGCTATTTACGGTGTAGAGGGGAAAAAGGAGGGGGCCTAGTGTAGCGTAGACCCCACGGGCGTCTCCAGTCAACTAAATATAGCAGCTAAGCAGCGGTATGGCTAAATCTCTTGGTTTCTGTATACTTTGGTCCTAATCCCCGCGTGTCACCGCATCGCAGCATTATCATAAACTCGATGCGGTTCTGCGGTGGGAAAAAGGATCACAGGGTCTGACGCTTGTCAATTTATGATAAGTGTCCCTCGGAGAGGCAGGAAAACAATTCGAAATCCTACAAGCGGTGTCGAGCCGCGAGGGACCGATCGCTCCATCAGCTGCGATGCGGATCCCATGCTGGGAAGTCGCGAATGCAAGCGGCACATCTCCCATTGTGGAGAATATTAACATTTTAAAACCATGGGCTCCTCAGAGAGTGTTTATCTATTCATTACCTAGGAGGGATTCTCGCCGAGACACAACAGCCCCCACTTCCCGCGAAGCGTAATTAAAACGACGCACCACCGCGTTTCTCCTTTGTGTGTGAGAGTTTGAGTGTGTGTGTGTGTGTGCATTTGTATTGCTGTACTGTACTTGTGAGGGCCAGATACTTATAGTAGAATTTGAGAAATATACACGTTGTGACATTTTAGATGTAAGGTTAACAATTAGGATAATAGGTTTTTTTAGGGGTTAAGTTTAGGGGTTGGGGTTCGAGTTTTCCCCCCCATTTTAGTCCGAGTTGTGCATGTCACACTGTCACATCAACAAATTGCAGATCTACAAGGCTATGATGTCCTCACAAGCATAGCAATACAAACGTGTGTGTGCAGGGGTGTCGCAAATTCTGGGCCCTGGGTACAAGGATTCACTGCGGGCCCCCCATGAATGTTCTTCATAGGGGGAACTGGGAACGCATTATTACGCATTATTTTGAGCTTTAACTATTGAAAAATAGCAGATATAAAAGCTCACAGCATGGCACCGAGTGCCGCGAGCTTGTAGATCTGCTATTTTCGAAAAATCGTGAACATGTGTGCAAGTCTTTGAATATTTCAAATCCTTCTAAAGTTTTTTGAAAAAAACCTGGCCATGTGCCAACCAACATGTTTCTTTGTCAGTGGTGGTAAATGATATGTATTTGGGCACAGACCCCCATCTCAAAATTTTTCGTTCCAGGGACCCCCCCAGAAGCTAAATTTGAGTTACACATTTGTTTTCGCCTAAACAATACATATATTCAAAGATTTGCACACATTTTCATGACTTTTCAAAAAATAGCAGATCTACAAGCTTGTATATCTGCTATTTTTCAATAGCTAAAGTATAACATAATTAAGGCCCCTCCCTACACCTTGGGCCCTAGTAACTCAGTCCCACTTCCTCCAACTTGTGACGCCCCTGCACACTGTCACATCAACAAATTGCAGATCTACATGTCCTCACAAGCATAGCAATACAAACGTGCGTGTGTGTGTGTGTGTGTGTGTGTGTGTGTGTGTGTGTGTGTGTGTGTGTGTGTGTGTGTGTGTGTGTGTGTGTGTGTGTGTGTGTGTGTGTGTGTGTACCAGATCAGATCAATGGGATTTATGTCCATGCATTTCATCTCACTCCTCCTCTCTCAGTAGTAATAATGAGCGTTTGGAGGATTTTCTCGTTCACCTAACAAACAGGCTTGGGGGAAATGAGCGCCCCCCCCCCCCCCCCCCCCGCTGTGTGTCGTCTCCACACACATGCCCCAGGCTATTGAGCAAAGAGAGACGCAAAAACCCTGATAAATTAATTGTAATAGCCTCGCTGGCTTGGATATTGTATACGCAAAATGTGCTGGCCGAGATTGCCGACAATGCAAGATATAGACAGTATTTTATTGAAGCGGGGACATTACAAGCTGTTGTGTAGCTTCCGGGGAAAGAGTCTCGGTGTGTGTGTGTGTGTGTGTGTGTGTGTGTGTGCCTGCCTGCGTGCACGTGTGTGTGCATATGTACGTACGTACACTCGCGCAAGCGCATGCCTGGATTACTATACTTGTAGGGACCAAATGTCCCCATAAGTACTAGCTGAAAATACAGTGGCTGATCGATCCGAGCTTGTAGATCGGCTATTTGTGTTACATGCCACCCACACGCAAGGCACCACCCCAACCCCGAAACCTAACCTCTAAATGTATGACCCTAACCTGAATGTTTTTTTCCTAATTGGAAACTCTGAACAGAAATCCACCATTTATGTTGTGAGGATCAGGAAAATTGCCATCACATAAATGTCTATTTCTAAAATTCTACTGCGACGTCCGTGCTCAACCAAATATAACTAAGGCTTTAGGGTAAGTTGCGCGCATGCGTGCGTGCGTGTGTGTGATTGTTATTCATTGGGAAAATGCTGTACACTGGTGTGACAACTGGTGTGACAACTGGTGTGACAATGCTGTAATTAGTGCTCAGAATTCAAAGGGATGAGGATTTGTACACAACGGTGGGACGTACTATGTGCATGTGTGCATGCCATGTTCAATATGTTGTATAGCTGTACTGAATGCAGGAGCAGGGAGGGGATCTGAGAAATTGAACTGAGAGATTATTATTCAAAATGTTCAAATACTTTCAAGAAAAAATAGAAGACGTACAAGGTCACAGTGTGGCACACCGTGAGCTTGTATATCTTCTATTTTAGAATAGCCAACATATACAATCTGTATCAAGTGATTCAAATGATTGTGAAGCTATATTAAAAAATCGAACCTCTGTTCGAAGTGGAGCTGTGTGTGTGTGTGTGTGTGTGTGTGTGTGTGTGTGTGTGTGTGTGTGTGTGTGTGTGTGTGTATTGCAGTTGAAAACAGCGCCCCTCCCTTAACATGTGTGGTCATAAAAGGTACTACACCACAGGCTTGAGGCTACATACAGACAGACCCACCCACATACAAACATACATACCTACACACACGGCCACGTATAGGGAGCTTGTGTTCCACACAGCTCCAAAAGGACCCGGGGGGTCCCCGGACCCCACTTTGAGTACTCTCCCATACAGTACCTGTAGTAAACTAAATATATGTTTGTTTATATATGTACGCTTTCTTTCAAAATGAAATACTCACGAATATCAATATGAATATCAATGAACAAAAAAGATCATTTTGCAGAATGGAAGGTCAATTTTCTCAATCTCAGGTATGATTTAAAAACAAAAAGAAACAAATGGAACACAAATATAAATCTTCCCTCAAGTCTTTTTTCTTTCATGGAAAATATGGGTGCGATGACATTCCCTTGACGTCCTCTCCTCCCCCATCATCTCAGCCTTGCGTGCATCTCGTTTCCCATCTCCCTCCATTACAGTACAGTGCAGTGAATCTGCTTATATCCAGTGGACAGCGTCTTGCCCGCTGGATTGCACCTCGATTACCTGCATCCCTGCACGGATACCTCTGACAAAACCATTCCCCATGGCGCGTACAAGCCGTACATGCATGTGCCAAGTGTCCCTCTCATGTGAAACTGATGGATACAGTTCCGCGTACGCTGAATTGAGGTTACGGCCTGCGTTGGGATTCCCATGAGCAAAAAGCACCAGTGATTTCACGACTGTATCATCCAAACGTGATTTGTTAAGAGCAGTAAAGCGGTGCCTTCGCTGGCGGAATCCCTTGACAGCCTCTAAATCTACATGGACGTCGGGCTAGAACAGTGGGTTTTCAACCGGTGGTCCGGGGACCACAAGTGGTCCTTGTGCGGGTTCCAGGTGGTCCCCAGCCAAATGATGGAGAGTTGGTAACCAAATGGACCCTTACTAGATCTTTGACTCTTGACTCTAAAGTGTTAAATTATTGTTAAACATCGACATTACTCAATTTACAAAGAAGTCTACAAATTTGTAGAGAATGTAGACACATTGTTATTTTGATCAACGTTTACCTGTTATCTCTCCTCTCCCACATCAATACAGCCTATGGAATTGTGGATCAAATCGTATCCAACGATAACAAATCATATTAAGTGTTTGGGTCTGAGAGGCTAAATCTCATCAAGTAATGAGTGCTGGTGGCATCAGGCGGAAACCACAAACTTCAAGTAGCCTATAATGATGCTATGAGAATTTCACTCAAAAAGGCCTAGATTAACAGTCTTCAACATGGGGTCCGAGACCCCTAGGGGGTCCTCAGAGTTACTACAGGGGGTCTTCCAAATCTTTGTGTGATAGAAACCATTTTTTCTCCTTTTTCATATTAACCACTTGAACTCAAGTGTCCATATTCTGAGAACTTTAGCAAAAAATAGCAGATCTACATGCTCACAACGCCTCGCGCTGCGAGGCGTTGTGAGCTTGTAGATCGGCTATTTTCTGCAAAAAGGTTTGGTGTAGAGGGTACAGAGGGAAAGGTCAAGTTTATTAAGTATCGACGTTTCAAGTGGTTAAATATCTGAAAACACAAATTGACATGAATCCAAAATGCACTGATTGCGACCGTAGGTCGCATTTACTATCAAACCCTGCACAAAGTGTAAGTCCGTCAGTCAGTCAGTCAGTCAGTCAGTCTGTCTGTCACACGTCTCACACGTCACACTCACACACTCTTGCCCCGGAGCTCCAGGGACCCCCAGGTCCCTGGGGGACCCCCAGATGTAAAAAATGACCAAATGTGCTAAACTGACCAAATGACCACCCCCACGGGGCTGCTCACGGGGAATTCCCGGGGACCACCCACTCCTGGTGCTCCAGAACGGATGCAAAAGTGGTGGCGCCCCCAGTGGAGGACCCCCTACACTGCAGCTCACATAAAATGCCGTAACTCCGGCTAGAAGCGACCGGGACAGCCGGGGCCGGTACCTATTCGCCCGCCTTGCCGGCGCGGAGACCCCACCCCTCATTTCTCACATGGCCCTCTTCTAGCGCCACCATGAGGCCGATTCTTGCAAAACACATTTTTGGACACTGCTCCTACAATTTTTGCCCTAAAATCACGCAAATCGGTACACAGTATGTCTACACTCATCCCATCAACATGAATCTCTCCCATATAGCGCCACCTCCAGGCCGATTTTTAAAAACACATTTTTGGACACTGCTCCTACAGATTTTGCCCTAAAATCACGAAAATCACTACACAGTATGTCTACACTCATGTCATCAACATGGATCAGGAAGATTTTGGCAAAACACATTTTTGGCCTATTTGTGGAGATAAGTGACCTACGGTCGCTTATCTCCCGATTAGGGAGTGTTACTGGTGATTGTGCTGTCAAACAATGAAACTACAGTATATGGAATCTATGAAAAGGTTGTGGGGGTCCCTGCTTCATCTCTCTCTCAACTAAGGGGTCCTTGGCCTGAAAACATTGAAGACCCCTGGCCTAGATGTAGTGCGAGTGAAATGTCTTTGGCTGCAAGCGTCAATACATTTCAAGCTGTTCTTTGGAACTTAATGCATTAAATTCATGTTGTCTCTTGGATGAGTCTCTGAATAGCATCACTGTCAGTATAAACTGCACTAGATACTCCTCTAGCCTTAGGAGACATTGGCTTAAACAAAAGCCTAGATTTATAACTGTCACAAATGCCTGTTTTAACATGTTCATCAAAAAGGAGATAGGAGGTTTCTTGCACCGACAGCAACGGTGTGTTAATTCAGTGCTCATAATATCAAAGTATAACTCAGTCATCTGTCTGGCTTTGAAATGTGGTCGGCAAAAACTTCAAGAAGTTGTTCCCTTCTAGCGGGCAGCGGACCGTGGACTGCTAGCTTCCAGAGCGCTGGGGGGGTGTTGGGACTTGCTCATGAGAAGGGCAGAAGAATGAATTAATATTGCCACCAACCAGTCAACCCTTTGAAGGGAAAAACGGCTTACGAAAATCTATTAGTGATGTTAAGTCGTGACTTGACTTCTATACTCTCTTCTACCCAGTCGCTGGGTGCCGCCGGTTGGCACATGGCAGCGCTAATCCTGCCGCAGCATGGGTAATCCCCCGAAGAAGTCTGGGGGTAGAAAAAGTTGGCTCTTCTTAGCTTTGTGAAGGGCACAGCCTCCATCTGGCACACACTGTAGGGTGGCAGTCGAGATGGAGAGAAACAATGTCTGAATATTTTGATTGTTGCGACCGCCAGGTCGCAGTTACTATCAAAACCTCCACTGGCTGTCCGTTAGTCTGTCTGTCACTTCACACGTCACACTTTTCCCCTACTCATATCTCCGCCACAGTTTCCCCGATCCATGCCAAACTTTGCACACACACACACACTATTTGCCTGCCAAACCACAACCCCCACCCACTCATTTCTCACATGGCCCTCTTCTAGCGCCACCATGAGGCAGATTCTTGCAAGACACATTTTTGGACACTGCTCCTACAGATTTTGCCATAAATTCACACAAACCAGTACACAGTATCTCTACAGTCATGTTATCAACATGGATCTGTCCCATTTCCCATATTCCCTCCTGATTGCCTACCATTGCCTTCCAAAGTTTGTGTATGCGACCTGACGGTCGCTTATCTCCCGATTTAGGGAGTCTTACTGGTTTTAACATTTTTGAAGACCCGCAGCATTTCTAGGCACGTTGGTTATCTGATATCCACTACTTTGGTTTGCACTAGGATCCAATTGTGGCTGCTTTTTGTTGTCGTTGGACTTTGGTACAAATGCGTTAGGTTCTGTAACCGGGCTAAACAAGCATGTGGTGTGAAAGCACACTTAGGGTCATCTTGACCTGTCACAACATGTCCCTTTTCTAATGGGGCAAGCTGGCTGAATGGAAGAGCTGATGGGAGAGGAGAGGAGAGGTTGAGTCATACCGTTGTTTCGAGTTGAGATTGGCAGATTTCACCCAGGTTTTTTCCTCTCACTCACGTCACTTTGTCTGCTGATCTCACGCAACGAAATAAAAATAAAATAAACAAAGATAAAAATAAAACAATTCACAGGAGGCAAGCAGTGATCACCCCATGGTGTGCACTGTAATGTAGTTTCAAATGCACCGCTTTTTTGAGAGTAAAAAGGAAAAAAGACCCGTGTGACATGTGTGATCGAGCGAGGCATGTTGCCCCAGGAAATGTGCCTCAACAGGAAACAACAGTACCTCAGGGATGGATGAAATGTCATATCACGATTATTGTACAACGCGTTGTGAGCTTGTAGATCGGCTATTTTTTTTGGCAAAGACATTTGAGAGAGTGAATAACTACCTTTTACCAATTTAGAAGGTTTAAGTGGTACCGGATGTGCAGCTCGGCAAATAAAAGGTGACTTGATCCCAGTGCATGACGGAGGACGATATCACGATAAATTAAATCTCTGCGATACGATTATCGTGAGTGTTTTTTTTATCTCGATAAACGATAATATCGCTTAACGTCCCATCCCTAGTCATACCGTCACTTTATACACAATGTGTTGTCTACACGTGCACACACACGCATGCACGCGAACACACACACACACACACACAGGGGAAACAGCTCACTAGACTGGCATTAATCCCAACAAATGTAGTGTGGCAGAACAATTGCTTTTGTCACCCTGGATAATCAGCACACAGCCACAGTTTATGAATTATGGTATGCCAAGACAGAGAGAGAGAGAGAGAGAGAGAGAGAGAGACGTCACTCAGTGAGATAGCACAAATAAATGGAACAATGTCGTCCCTTTTATAAAAGCCTCTTCTGTGAATCTGGAGAAGATTAATCAGAGTCATTCAGCCAGCGTTTATCACTCTCCCTACAGGGAAATCAGCTCCCATTTATTTGGATAATTTGGCCTACATCAACCTCAGAATATCACTCAAATTCCTTTTAGTCCCCCCCATTATCTACTCCATAATGACCGTGTCGGGCCCGGCGGAAAACAATATGCCCGGCCTGCTTACTCCTAATCTGTCCTTGTTTACAGTACTTTCAAGCCAAGTTGTTCTAAGTGTTCGCCCCGGAGCCCTTTAATCAAGGGGCCGCTCCTCTCTGAATCACCAGAACAATGGCCTGACTAAAGGGCTTTGAACACAGACGCGTTTTTTTCACACAGAAAAAACAGACGATTTAATTTTTTTAAAGAAAACAATGATTCTCTATGACCTCATGCACACCGGCTCTGAATTTGCCATGCGGCAGGTGGCCGCGGCAGTGCGTTTTTTTTTTTTACCCGATCGAACCCAGTTCGATTTGTGCGTCTTGTCGCATACGGTAAAAACTCATCGACTCCTTTTATGACTCCTTTTCGGATCCGCAGTGTGGATTCCGCACAGCCTTGCACACCAAATCCAATGCGTTTTAATCATGCAGCAAACAGGAAAAAAAACCGCAATGGTTGAAAATCGCGCCTGTGTGCAAAACCCTTTAGTGATGCCGTGTTCTTGTCCTGAGAACTGTCACCACAGAACAAGCAGCAATGCAGAGATGTGTAAACTACAAAGGGATGGGGCGATATGAAAATGTCATGTCACGATTATTGTGACCAAAATAATTTACGATTCTTCTAAAACATGCCTAATATTCTTAAAATGCATCCATATCCCGGGGCAATAATAGCAGATCTACAAGCGCACGACGCGTCGCAACGCTTGTACTGTAGGATCGGAGATTTGGTCGAGTGAAAAAAAGACTCAAGTATCAAGTATGTTTACAGGTGCGTCTTCAACAAGGGGTCCGGGACCCCTAGGGGGTCCTCAGAGTTACTACAGGGGGGGGCCACCAAATCTATGTGTGATAGGATCATTTTTTTTAAATAAACAACTTGAACCCCCACATCCCTATTATGAGGAGAACTTCAGACAAAAATAGCAGATGTACAAGCTCAACACCTCGCGTTGCGAAGTGTTGAGAGCTAGTATTTTTGGCAAATAGGTTTGGTGTAGAGAAGAAAAAAAAGAGAAGACCAAGTACAGAGTGAAAGGTCAAATTTACTAAGTAAACAATCAACGATTTAAGTGGCTAAATGTCTGAAAAAGAGAAAAACACATTAACACGACAATCCAACTTAGACTAATGACAGTGCTGTCAAACAAGTCGATGAAAATGGCGGGTCCCTGCTTCATCTCTCTTTCAACTAAGGGGTCCTTGGCCTGAAAACATTGAAGACCCCTGTTGCAGAGTGTTTATCCCATGGAAGGCTCAGACGCAGAGGGAGACGTTCAGCTAGGATTTGTCCTCAGACCCTCCCAGCAGAGCGCCGCTAAACAGCCCTCCAGGATGTTTGCTGCCTGAACACTCTGCAGGAAACCGATAATGACGAGCACAAGCCTCAGCTCTTATGAGACCAACGTCTGGTAATTAAATTGGCGGAGTGGGAATGTATAACCGGGCACAAATGGACCCTATGTCTAAATACAATCAGAGAGAAAGAGAGAGAGAGGCAGAGAAAGAGAGAGAGAAAGCGAGAGAGAAACAGAGAGGTCGTAATGTATTTCTCACACGACGCACGTGTGTGGGCATATTGGCTGTTCTGCTCTTGGTACCGTCTCCGCAATCACTTTAACACAGTTAGTTTAGATTGAAGTTAGTCAGGAGGACGCAGGGCGTCTCCAATGACAAGGCGGCATTTACATGCATGGCACGTCAAAGACAAAAGGGCTCGGACACACATTGAAGAACACCTTTACCGAAAGACAGTCCCTGTCAATTGCCCTTTATGTTCACATTGAACACTCCTCCACCACACACGCACACATGCACACACACACACACACACACACACACACACACACACACACACACACACACACACACACACACACACACACACACACACACACACACACACACACACACACACACACACACACATGCACACAACACGCACACACACCAACACCTTGGCTGACAGCGGCAGGCACGAAGGTAAATACATCTCACGTTGGCTTGAAAGCCTAGGCGGCTCAATATGCCTTTCAAAACACTGGGCAGCCATCCAGATCTCCATATGGAAAGAGGGTAAAAGCAAACAAACAACATCAAAATGGTACGAGATCTGTGAGGGCTGAGAAGAAGGCTTCCACAGATCTCGTGATAGACTGTCCATGCTAATGCCTCTGTCTGCTCCGACCTTATATAGATACACAAAAACACAAGCGGCAGGCAGGCACCCCACTGTGATAGTTAACACACAGTTTACCCTTTTGACACTCATTTTATAAATGGCCGTTTGCGTTTCATGCACACACACAAGGTTAGAGGCCGTTTCGCACCTGCTGATGAGCATAACCGCAGGGCTATAATTTCTAATCACCCGTACGTGCAGAAAGATGAAAATATTGCTGACTACTCCCATGTACACCGACAAAGAAACGGCAAAGCGAGAAAATGACTATGGTGTGATTGTTCTGTACAGTATGTGTGCAGAAGGCCCTCCAATGTAATCATTCACAGCACTACATCCACCCTCGGGGGGTTTGAACTAAACGCAGAGCCATATAATTAACTTAGCGACATATATACAGAGTTAGAGAACAGAGCATAAACCGCGCACATGCATACTGTACGCAGCTGGAAGCAAACACACACACACACACACACACTCACACACACACACACACACACACACACACACACACACACACACACACACACACACACACACACACACACACACACACACACACACACACACACACACACACACACACACACACACACACACACACACGGACTACTTCACCCATTTTCAACCCATCTTCATAGAATTGTTCCTACTCGGCCTGCGTCTCAGAGGAGGGCTGTGGACAGTTCAGGAACCTGCCTGCCAGTGACATAATCGGTAGGCAGGATTGGTCATTTCAGCCAATGTAATAACAATGGCTTCTGTTTCCGCGCTTTCCAGGAAGAGAAAAGGCTTGTCGTTTCTATGAGCTTGGAATCCCCATCGATGTCATTGGTAGGCAGGTTTCGGAACTGTCCACAGCCCTCCTCTGAGACACAGTCCACCAATGAGCGCCTTGACAGGAAAGGACCCATTATATTCTATGAAGATACAGTTGAAAATGGGTGAATTGCTGCCTGGTAGGCTACCAAGGCCATTAAAAATATATATATTCAGGTGATTCAGGTCTGGTGACGCTTGCTAGACTCGGTTAGAAGTCTGTACGGCAAATCAGCGTAATTTCAACCGAACCACGTCGTCCCGGACATTTCCAAACAAACATGGTGACGCCTGCTGCGGTAACTCGTTATGAAATATCAGTATAGCAGACATATTTTACCGTGTTTGATTACTAGTTAGTAGCACTCCAATTCTGCCGGTTTCTTTGGCTAGCAAGTAGCAACAGGTTAGCCAGCCACCACGAATAAGGGTCACTTAACAACAACTTCATCTGCTTGCTACTATTGTGATTGATTAGGGAGTGAACCAATCACGGAAGACTGCCTCTTTTGGCGACGCCCATCCCAGAAACGGCTGCAGTATAGGAAAGACTTTCAGACTGAATAATGGAGTGAAACGAAATGGAAATTCAGGCTGATAGTCAGGCTAGCTGCCTTGTACAACAATGTGAAAACTGCTGATCTACAAATTCAAAAAGCACACGACGACCTTGAGTATTGCCTCAACGTCTTTCAGCGCTCCAGGATGATGCAGTGAAGCGTCAATCAATGCTATCTTTTTGGTTCAGCATTTCCTCTCTCTCCACACAATTCCTGCTTAATGATGGGGTAGGGGGGGGACGTATACTTGACGTAGGCCAGTTCCCTGTTCTTTTTTATCCCAAGCCTTTATATTTAACTTACCATTTTCTATCTCTCGCCGCTCCCACACACCGACACAGGCTTGATTAACGTCAACGAGTCGAGTGTGTTGACAGACACTTCGGCGGCGGCTCGGCGACAGCAAAGCTCAATTGTTCTCAACGTCGGGTTCGGGTACCAAGACTCTTGTCGCGGGTCTGTAACTGTGAGGTATTGACGGTGTAGATTGGAGTTGCAGACAGTGCCGTCTAGTTCAGTGATTCTCAGCCTTTTTCATTTCAAGGACGTTCAGTTTGAGATGCATGATTAGGCCACAAACCCCCATTTGATGAAGAGAGAGAGCGTGTGTGCGTGTATGGGTTACTGCCTGTCTGCACAGAGTGATCTCAATACATAAAACTATTATACATACAAACAGAGCAACAACCTTTAAACACACTTGAAAAGGCGGCTGATATTTGTGCAAAAAAATGTAATACATTTGAAATGTTGTCTGTTAATTGTCCAGCAAGGAAACGCAAAACATTGAAATAGTGCTTCCATTTGGTTCGAAGGTTTATCCCAAGTTAACCTTTCCTACTTCTAAAGTTGCAACGTAACACAGCTCTGTTTACAGATTTCTTCGTTCCCTTTTAAATATCCATACATTATTTAGTTTTGACTGTGAGCATAGGTTTCCTCATGCCGATAAAGGCCCTCCTTTGAGAGAACCCAGTGAAGAGACAGTCAGAGACAAAAAGCACACAAGGTGAGGGAGGTGAAGGTATTGTTGTTGTTTTTTGGTGTTTCGAGAAGGACCACACCAGGGTCAGTGTCTGGGCTGTCTGACTGTGAGACGGCAGCCCAGGACGCGTCCTCTCCTTGCATCTTCTCTCAGGTCCAGACAGACACCCTGGACTCCGGAGGTCACACCGAGGAGAAGAGGAGAGGCCAATGACGAGGACGAGAGGGGAGGAATTGAGAGAGTTGGAGAGGAGGAGGAGGAGGAGGAGGAGGAGAGAAAGCGAGGGAGGTCAGCAAGGTTAGCAACAAGGAGGGCCACTCCAGGTGTTTATTTGGCGATTCTCTGTGTGTGTGTGTGTGTGTGTGTGTGTGTGTGTGTGTGTGTGTGTGTGTGTGTGTGTGTGTGTGTGTGTGTGTGTGTGTGTGTGTGTGCTGTAGGTAGATATAGAACGGCTATACCAGACATCCCCATTCATCCAGCGAAAGCTAGCGGTGATGAATCACTACAGTAGCAGCAAGTTCACATGGAGGTCAGTGGTGTGCGAAAACCCTGTGCTGAAGGCCCAACATTCACTGGAGCTGATGAATACATTTATATAACAATAATAAATAAAAAGCCCCAGCAGCAGGACACCATGGTCTGTCTGGGACTCACTTTCAGGCAGCACTGAGTGACTGCGCACAAACATCAACGTCCATAGGGCATATATCAGTGATGTAAGGGGTCCATTTGGTTCCATTTGTACACTTTCAGAGTCGATTAATAATTTAGAGACCTTTCTGATCCCGCAGGGGAAATTCGGTTTTCAGCTCCGGCCAGCCGATTGCTACCCGGAGTAAGTGGTCAGACTTTTGGGGCAATTCAGGGTCAAGCGTCCACCTCGCGACATTGCCAGGGCCGGGAATTGAACCTGGGACCTTCTGCTTCCCATGCAGGCGGCCTCTCTACCTATTCAGCTATATCCGCCCTTTACAGATCCACAGACCCTTTAGTTTAGGGTCCATTTGGAACCCTTGGTTGTTCCTGGACCCGATGTCGAGAAACAGTGGCATACAGGTATAATGTAGATTCTCTGCAACAATGCCATGCGTAATTTATTTGCCATATGGTTACATACACTCTCAGAGGTAAATTAACACTCGTTCAGGATTGCATTTGACTCTCCACAAACGTGAAATAATTAGCCTCCGGTTCTAAGCCCTGCAGTGTCGAAGGGTCCAAATTAGAAGACGCAATTGAGCATGATGATGCCATGTTTAACGATCTGAGAAAAGGTTCAGCCACCTTTAACCCTTAACAGACTCAATCACTGCGGTCTAGAGGCGCATGAGATCAGTGAGATCACATTTAGCCGCCGTCTCTTTGTATAAAGCTTCCAATTAGCAGCTGCAACAATGGCCTCCTCCGTTCTCAATGCCGGCCTATCAATACTCACTCATCTCCATCGATCGTCGGTTTTCACGGGCAGTTGGTTTCCGGGATGAATGTGCGATAAATCTCGACAAGGTGACAGTGAGGGGTAAAGCTTCATTTATACTTGGCTGCGCCCATCGTGTGTCGCCCCCCGAAAATAGACGATCTAAATGGTAAATGGTGCATTTATACACCACCTTGATGCGAGGCGCTTTACAATGATTGTGCATCACATTCATCCATTCACTCACACATTCATACACCGATGGCGGAGGAAACCATGGAAGTCACCAACCTGCTCACCGGGAACAATTAGGCGTTCAGTGTCAAGCTCAAGGATACTTCGACACTAACTCTGGGGGAGCCCGGGATCTACCTCCTGAGCCACTGTCACCCCTGCCGATCTACTGTACAAGCGCGCACCCGCGCAAACAAATATAAATCAGGAGCATGAGGGGTGGAATAATACTTACAAGTGCACACACATCCAGGCACACCCTGTGCAAACACACGCACGCGCGTGTGCAAACACACCTCTGCCCATCAGCACAGATCTTTAACTGCCTAGCCGACAGCATATTCCATGTGTGTAATAGAGGTCTTCTGTGCGGTTGTCCGGGAGACTGAGCAGTGTATTGATCTTTGCGGGCGCGCTGATCAGATGAAGCAGCGCTCTGATTAGGATATTAATCATAGCCCCGCCTGCCGCTTGCTAATGACCGCAACACGCAGCCCCTCGCGGTACAGCTCTCATCAATACCATAGCCTTCATCAGTTGGAAAGATCTAATGAGCCTGTAAACAAGACAAGATGCACAGAGAGAGTAGGCTGGTCGTGTTTTGCACCATGCTAGCACATTCAAGGAGACCGTTGGGACCAATTGGTTTAAGCTGATGTGTCAAGCGAGCCAAGATTCGTGCTGTGCAACACAGATTCCCAGTTTGTTGGGAAATTGAGCCCGACGACCCAAATGTGTCGAATTTAAAAGGCTCTCTCTCTCAATAGACTCTTTAAATCTGGACTAAAATTACACAATGTTTTGGATGGCGTGTAAGCTCTGCCCCCTCTCTCCGTTTCACCATTTCCTTCCTTCATTGGATCGTTCCATTCAATTACTGGGTCATAATTAGGGATGTTAATCGACGCATTATTTGCAAATCGACGCGTCGAGGCCGAAAATCGATGCGTCGATCGACTTTTTTCACTTTTTTCCCCCGCTAAGCAGCAGCTGAGAGGAGAGCACAACAGTGCATTACTTTAAGCAACACAACTTATGCAGCTGCACCCATCAGAATTTGCATCAAAGCCCTAATAATAATTATAATAAATAATTGCTCTTCCTTGCGTTAGCATGGAGTGACAAAGTCCATGGAACGTAGTGGGAGCGCTCTGGCTGGCACCCCAGGCTAGTGTATCAAATGTGGAGCTTTGGTCTGCCTCGCTCTCCCTCCCCGACCGCGTCCACGGGTGTGTCGCATTAACGACGAGTAGTGTATTTTCTATTTTGTGTTGTGTTTTATTGTCAATCTTGACAAAATCACCGCACGCGAGGCGACGCTGCCATTAACAAGCGAGCTTTCGTGTCAAGCATGTATGCAAAGGCAGGAGGTAAACAAAACACATCCAGTCAGCGACTCAGCGCGCACTGCTATGACGCGTGCATCAGACCAGTCCAGCAGTGTTTCTCAAACAGTAGTCCGCGGACCTGACTAGCGCCGCATGCATGTGAATCTGCGATGCATGCATGAATGACACAGACATGCACTCATCTCCGACACAGACACACACACCGGTCCTCTCACATTTGGAAAACATTAACGCTTACAACGTTTTTGAACAAGCGATTACAACATTTTGGGGGGAAAACTTTTGAAAAATAAAAATAAAACGATTTTTCGATTCATACTTTTTTTGAGTTGCGGTGAGGATGAGTTGATTTTCGAGTCGATTTTCACATCCCTAGTCATAATGGGATCGTAATGATTAAGGAACTCAACATTGATGGCACCTTTCTTCCCCCCCTTTTGAATTATTAAGCAGTAAATGTAATCCGCATTCTGCAAACCCATTTTTTTGGAACTCCTAAAATGTGCAAATATATTATTAGATCCGATATATGTAACGTAAAAAAACACCTGGATGGAATCTCTGTCTTTTTTTCGTATATGTATTAGAACTATATGTCCAAAGTAAGGTTCATTTTCTGTTTTTAACAGTCATCTTGCAAGGAAGATTTGCATATTGACAAAACAGAGAAACAATTTCAATTTAGAAAAATGAGTTTTCGCTGGGATACAGATAAATAGGAACTTAACGTCACTTCCATTGATCTAAGATAGATAACGCTTTTAGCATGCATTCTAACTCTATGGAATTGGAACATTGGCCCAGCCCACATATAACGATTGAGGCAGCGCCTGAAGCTTGAACATTCACTTTAAGAGATTCCTTTGACTTCCGAAGACTCGGCAGGCCTCCATTGATTATGTCTTGTGCTGTATTTTCTCCCTACAAATACATGTTGCTTGCTGTACAACCACGAATAACCTTTTTTGTTACCAACGCGCTCTGCCGTCTCCGGTGCGATATCCTCTCAGATCAACAAATGTATAAGGTAATGGGTCACAGCCGTCGCACACAGAATGGCAAGAGTGAGTTTTCTCTTTTATTGTATCTTAACGTGTAAAAAGAACAAAAGTTTCAGCTATACAGGATTAGACAGTGTCCATAAACTTTAGTGCTCCAGTTTAATGGGATTCTGGAGCTGATTCCAGAACAATGGAGCATAAAAAAACTGGAAGCAATCTTCCCAAATTCAGTGGACGGATGAAAATGGCTATCTTTGGTGCTCTTTACAGCATCTGCATACTGTATTCACTCTTTGTTATTGGTTGGTGATTTGAACTGACCACCGAGCCATGCGCTCTGACTAGAGAAGATAAAATAAACTTTTTTTTTATAGATTAAGATTTGTATTTGTGCCAGAACTGGAGTGGCTGTGTATATCCTCTGAAGGATTACATTTGTAAGCAACAGCAAATGTTTCAAATGAAATACATAAATAAAAATACAGTGACTTTTAGCCTTTAAGAGTGGCATAAAAGGAAAGGCCATGGGTTCACCAAAATCATGTAAGATTCATACAGTAATAAGCCTAATATGTTATGAGATGCATATTGTGTGCAAAGCTGACATTTTCGTCTGAGGCTCCATTATATTCATTATTCATGTTATATTCTCATTAAAATGACGTGTTTTGCCCTTTATTTGGGAGGCCGCAATGTCCTCACGTCCCACCAGTGGGCTCCAGGCCACAGGTTGAGAACCACGGCTCTAGAGAGAATGAATGTGAATCATTCAACAGGTTTCATGGAAATCTGCCCATCAGATTTAGGGAAAGGGAGTATGTTCTGGGGCCTGGGGAAGCTGAAATGGCTTATTTAGCAATGTCTTGTGTGCAAGTGGACATCTTTAGCCTAAGGGTTGTGCTGGATTCTTAGATCTTTAGAGTATTAAAATGGAAGCCAAGCGAATAGATTTTGAGGAATAAACTGTGGAGCCGAAAATCTTGTTAGGAATGATTTTTGGAAACTCCCACTACCACCACAACCTTCTGTTTCATTACTCAATATAACTCTTTGAACTATTGTCTGGTTTATTGAATTAAGTATTGTGTTTTTATTTTATTTTTTGCCACTGCAAATAAGGAGGATGATACAAGCTTGAAAAGGGTCAACCTGACTCATTTAAAAGCTTGGGTTTAGTGTTTACACTCACAAACTATAGCTTCTCTCTGACTCAACTGTTTTTTTTACCCCCCTACTGCTTTCTCCATTCAATCTCTTCACTTCCAAAGTAAGCACCCCCTCACTCACTCACTCTCTCTCTCTCACCCTATACCAAAGCTGAGGATATTTTATAATAATGGCTTACCCAAATATGACAAATCCTACTATAGTGCTCCCTTCTTTAAAGTTAAATATGAATTTTGGCAGAAACCCCACAAGCGAAATCCCTCACAAGTCTTCCCCAATAAATATCCCTGCAGTTTCTGACGCCTTCCATATGCGCTGTGTCTGCTGAAAGGATTTAGGTTCATTTCATTGAGTACTGAAAACCAGCTAGCGCCGTAAGATGTCCCCGACGCGTACTGATGTTCCAATCTGCCTTATAGGTATTGTCGTGCTGCCGCAGGATGAGGAGAAGACGTTTCAGCGGAGTTTCTGATATAACCTCAGTCAGGTATAGAGTATAAGCCTCTCTACAAGAACAGCAGATTGGAAATTACTCGCTTCTCACTTGTGCCGCCGATAAGGCTAACCCTATACTGCAGCTCCGGCACAGAACGTCCACGCAGTAAGCTCTGAGTAATAACAACTAACAAGGAAATGCTGACATCCCCTTATGAAACTACCAGCATAGAATTCATGTCCCACAGCCATTAGTGTGGCTATAGAACGGGCACATGATCCAGTCAAACTAGGAGGCAACACAAAATGTCCAAGTCACTTAATCCCATGCTACACATACTGCCACACAATTACAGCATATTTATACTAAAGTTCTCCTCAGAACAGGGATGCAAGGGTTCAAGTGGTTAATGTAAAAACCATCACACAAAGATGTGGTGGCCCCCATGTAGTAACTCTGAGGAGCCCCTAAGGGTCCACGGACCACCTGACCCCTGCTCCAGGGGCAACTTGCGGGACTTTTTTACTTGTTCTCTCTATCTCTGTGTCGCCTTCCTTCCAGCATATCTCATCTTCCTCACCCCCCCCCCCCCCTCTCTCTCTCACTTTCCCTCTCTCTCTCTCTCTAACCCCCACCTCCTGCATTTCGCTCCTGTTCCGACTCGATGGAACCAGCCACCCTCCATTTCCAGGGCCAGCGGAGAGGAGCTGCACTCTGAAAAAACAACAACAACAAACATCCATCCTGATGGCTCATTTCCTATTGTTGCGGGAGGATTGTGTGCATTCTGATTCAGAGTGGATTAGAGTCAGATAAACAATATACACACTCATAAAAGCCACAGCAGGCAAAGCAGTGTGTGTGTGTGTGTGTGTGTGTGTGTGTGTGTGTGTGTGTGTGTGTGTGTGTGTGTGTGTGTGTGTGTGTGTGGCGGCACAGGTAGGCCACCATTATCAGGAGACAGTCTGTGTGCCAGTGAGATTGAATACCCACCCGCCTGCACATTGTGTGCGCACGCACGCACAAACTCACACATGCACGTGTGCACACATACGCTACTTCCAGGAGACACAGTAATATGTTTCATTATATAATGTAACCGTGTTTCCCTTCATAGCACAGACAGCAGGGTGAACACGAAACACGATAGCGGTACATTAAAAACACGGGAATAAAGATAAAACGGTGATTATGTGTAAAAGAGAGACTGCAGTGTGAACGGCACAGAACCGCCAGAGGCAACCGGAAGATCTAGCAGTGGTGGAAAAAAGTATTCACATCTTTTACTAAGTACAAGTATCAATACTGCAATGTAGAAATACTCCGTAAAAGTCCAGAATTCAAAACGTACTTGAGTAAATGTACTTAAGTACCAAAAGTAAAAGTACAAAATGTTTAAAAATAGAAGATCTACAAGCTCACAACACGTCAGATCGGCTATTTTCAAATAGCCAAGGTATAAAATAGGGCTAAAGTGGATTAATGTATGCTTTATAATATCAATATTTACATCTGCAAAGTAACTAGTAAAAGTACAATATTTGGATCCGAGATGTAGTGGAGTAGAATTAAAAGTTTTTTAAATTGGAAATACTCAGTAAAGTACAAATAACTCAAAACTGTACTTAAGTACATTACTTAGGTACAATTACTTAGTTACTTTACACTCTTGAGATCTAGACATCCAAGTATAAAGGAAAAAAAGGGGGAAAAAAGAAATGGGCTCTGTCTCTTAATCAGATGAGTACAAATGGACCGACAGGTTGCATTTCTCTGACAGATTTCGATCCCTGACTGGTGCACGGTGGTGGTGGTGGAAGACCATGTCTGAGGCAGCGGAGCTCATAATTCCTCTCTCTGGAGATGAGTTAAGCCCATTGAATGGTTGGAATGACCCCACATCGAAACACAATCGCTCACGTCCCCTGGGACACCGCACACACACACACACACACACACACACACACACACACACACACACACACACACACACACACACACACACACACACACACACACACACACACACACACACACACACACACAGTCACTGTTGGGCAGAAACCATCTCCAAGTTTCAGATTTGTATGTTTTTTGGTAAAGTAAAGCCCTACGTCATCATACAAGGCCGTCGCACAAAACTAGTGAAAATAGCCGATCTACAAGCACACAACGCCTCGCGGAGAGAGGCGTTGTGTGTTTAAATAATTTTTAAAATGATAAATACAAAACGAACGGTGTTGGACATACACGGTTTCCACCCGACAGCGACGAAAACAGACACGCACGCACATGTGAGAGTAGAACAAGCATTGGTTATCGCACATGCCAGCGTGCGGGCACGACATACAGTATAAGCATGAAACAGAGCGCGTGCACGCATGTTTGTGTGTACTGTACGAGTGCGTTTATGATGTAAACCCAGGCAGAGAGCAGAATGTCAGGCAGGTTTACATTAGTCAGCAGATGTAGTGGGCCACATCATTAGTCACCCTGACACCCATTTCGAGCCCGTGGTTTATTGATGAGGCCGAGCTAAACCCCACCTCCTTAACACACACACACACACACACACACACACACACACACACACACACATCCTCCTCTGCCATAGTGAACAGCAGCAACAGGAGACCGGTTCAGTGTCTCAGGTCTCACTCTGCCAAGGAAGAGAAGGGCAGCCACATTGTGTGAGAGGGTGCATGTAAACCAAGCCAGCCGTGGATAAAAAATCTGGTTCATGTGCCCGCTACGGGAAAATCCTCATTGTTAATTTATCCGTTGATAACTCTGAGAGAGTACACATGTTAATGGTTCATTTTGGTTACATCTGTTGTGTGTGCACTATCAAGAGTTAAATTAAAGGTGATACACCATGCATTAAAAAAGTATTTATGTCATATTGTTTATGTCCCAAAAACGTTTTTCAAAAGGTTTGAGGCTAAATTACCACTCCTGAATAGAAAGCCTCTCTCATTTTTGAATGACTCTCAGAGCATTTAAGCTGCAGTACCACCTTTGGCCTGAACTGACCCCCCCCCCCCCCCCCAAAAAAATATATTTTTGAAAAAAAAAGTTTTTTTGAAGATTTTTTTTATTTTTTATGATGACGTCACAATCGGCAGATGACGTCACAATCGGCAGCAAATCTGGACAGCCTGTTTTGAGAACCCGTGGGATACTTTTAACCTTCGCCTGCTCAAAACCTGAGAAAGACACAATGGTCAGAAATGGGACTTTGTGAGGATAGAAGGTGCTAGTGGGACCCCAAAAAAAGGTTTTAAAATAGGAAAAAGTGACATTTCATGGTGTATCACCTTTAACACAAAGGCTTTTACCGCACACACAATGTCAACAGAGTTTGACGGACAATTTGATACACAGAGCATTTTCACCCAATTTGTGGGTCATTCATCTCTTCACGGGGGTCTAGATGTGTCCATGCCAAGGCTAAACAGGCATTCTTTGAGACACACACAGAGGTAATTGCCGAAGTGGCCGAGAACTCCATTGACTAGTATAGGTGTAAACAACACAGGTGGATTAACGGTCTTGTACACTCCCAAGAGTTTAATTGACAAAGAGTATTTTACAGTGTAGATATAAGCTCTATGCATCGCTAAATTGGGCCTCTTCCTTACTTCCTTCGCATGTATTACTAATGATGCTAATGAAGGCTTTCATTTAGTGTATCACAGTCTCAACTCTCAACCTTCTTTTTTTTTCTAGGTACCCCATAACTCTGAAGCTGGGCTCAAACCTGGATGGTTCGAGTGGCGCGATTACATACAAAGTGAATGCAAAGACGAGACGACGCGCTGCGCGAATCATCCGATAGTGGCGGCGCGAACGGTCACCTCCTACAGTATCTTCGGCCCACGCGGACAAATCCAACTGAAGTGACCTTCGCTTCACCCCCGCTCCACCCATCGCGTCCTGACAGCCAATCAGCGTTGATGTTGTCCGGAGACGGACGTTTTTTCCGGGTGTTTCGCCTCGATTCCAACGGGACATGATTTTTTTACCAACGCGGACCTGCGCGACCAGAATGAAGCGATAGAAGCGGCTAGAATAGAAGAAATAGCTTCAGGTTTGGACGCAGCTTGAGAGTGTACACATGGAACCAAGAGTTACACTAGCCTGGTTAATAAACCAGACTGCACAACACCACCCCCTGGCGGCGACACGCAGTGAGGAATTAGTATGAGCAACGCCAGGCTAGAGTTACACACCCATAATGGGCCATTTGGAACCACCTCAAGGGGGGTCCCTGGACAACACTTTGAGACCCACTGGTGGAGCAGAGTGTTTCCAGTGAGCCAACATGGACAACGTCAGCACCCTGACTCCGTTTGACCAGAATGGAACAGAGCCTTCATTAGTATTATCGGTGAAGGAAGTAACAGACAAGGATTAGGAAAACTAGGCCCAATTTCTTTCCAATATGGCTGCTGTGCATAGAGCCTATTGGGGTCGATCCCAAACACGTTGTTTCGTTTAAATAGGGGGTCCATGGGTGGCCTACTTCATATTACACTGGGAGTCCTTGAAACTCAAAAAGATTGAGAGCCAGTGCGTTAACAAACACACAGAAGGAGCCATCCACAGTGAACCAGCTGCAGGAAGCGAGCCGCACTGGGTCATCATGCCATGCTGACAGCGTGGCAATGAGCTCAGAGCCATTCATGGCCTCCTTGTCTGACATTTAGCAGAGGATGCTGCAATTTGTCAGCCTCCAGTCTGACTCACACAATCACAACACAGTGTGCTCATAAAGACGAATATTACCCGTCAGCCCCAACGGTGCCACATGGCAGACCTGTGAGCGTGCACACCCGCGCACGCACACACCCGCGCACGCACACACACACACACACACACACACACACACACACACACACACACACACACACACACACACACACACACACACACACACACACAAAGTGTAATACTCTAACCAAGATTATGAGAGATGAATTTATGGTTACACTCAGTAAATTGACTATATTATAATGACAGGAGGAAATATATCGTCGTTGTCGGGTAGAAACTTTGTATCTCCAAGTTTCAAATTTGTACGTTCTTTCACAAAGTAAAGCCTTGCTTCACCATACAAGGCTGTCACACAAAAGTGTGACGTACACAAAAGTACACAAAGTACACAACGCCTCGCGGTGCGATGCGTTGTGTGTTTGTAGATCGGCTGTTTTCACTATTAAATCATTTTTAAAATGATAAATGCAAAACCAACGGTTTTGGACATACAAGGTTTTCACCCGACAATGATATAGTGACCTAAAAAATATGTCAAATCCAGGTCAAGCGACTCTTGCCCACAAATGAAATGATGCATCACCACGGCCACGCCGTTCCATTTTGTAGAGCTAATACAAGGCAATTTATGGGTTTGTTTACGGAAATAATTACCAAGGCCCAGGGCTGCAGGTTAACTAGGCATACAGGCCTGTAGCAGTGCAAAATGGAAACTGGCCTGGCTTTTGAGATTGCGTTTTAATAACAATAATTATCTATGCCCAGCGTGGAAATGCAAATAACAGATCAGGCCCCCTTGCCATTTCAACATGCAACAGCATTAGTATATTCCCCTCCCCTGCCGAGAGACCTTTTATGGCATGAAGAAATGAATTTTCACTTTATGTCAAGTGTATGTCTCACAAAAACAGAAGCGCTGCTTTGCTGTGATGCCGGGGGAAGGGACTCGCAAGACATGAAGACAAGAACCAAAACATGAAGTGTTTTGGTTCATTCTGAAATGGTCTTCCTTCCAACCCACAGTCAATATAAAGAGGGAGAGCTCGTGCACGGTTGTGTTATCTTTCACTCCCTCCCTCTCTCGTCTCGTCATCTTTGTTTCACAGCAATGTTTTCTACCTTTTCCCCCGGTCCCTTCTTATATATATCATCCATCTGTGTAGTCTGCCTCCCTTTACTCCCACAGGTGATGTGTAAAGGCCAGACTGTGGCACAGCCATTACGGAGAGAAAAGAGGAGATTGTGATGGCTACTCTTCTCCCAGAAGACTACAGTCTGCAGTAAAATAAGGAAAAAGAAAATCACAGACAAACCTTCCCTTTCGTTTTTACTGACAATTGATTTTTCTGTCTTTCTGTCACTGATTTGCAACGCATGCTGTTCTGAACAGTGATATGTGTGGTCTTCCCCTGCAGTCGCTGGTTTCTGACTGGAGAGTGTGTTTCGCGACTAATCCTGGGACCAGATAATCAAACACACGCATATACCCATGTGTAACACACAGATATACTGATTTAATGCATGCACATCGACACACCTCACACACAGGCACGTGCACACATACACATCAAAGGGGCCTTGAGCCCCTGCCCTTTTATCTGTAAAAGTGCCCTCTCAAGACCATAAATGCAGTTCTTTCTATGGCGAAAGAAATGCAAATGCCCTATTTCCATGCCATATCTTGAAGGCAGTGTTCTCCTGAACTTGAATGCAGCATCTTATGTTGAAATAATAGATCTCTGAGAAGAAATCAAGCATCGAAAATAGACGACTCTCCAAGCTCATAGCGCGCGTTTTGAGCTTGGAGGTCGGCTATTTTTGATATTTTCACCAAAAGGCCCTTTTAGAAATGTCAGCCCCTGCTTCTCTAACATTCTCTGCACGTCCCTGCACACAAACACACACAGGCACACGTGTGCGCGCCGCACACGGGCGCCGCACACGGGCACCACTCTTCTTTGAGCGCACGCGTGCGGCGCGCACGCGTGCGGCGCGCACGCGTGCGGCGCGCACGCGTGCGCTCAAAGAAGAGTGGTGTGTCGGGCTCTTAGCCTCTTACCCGAGCGTGGTCATGGTGACGATGGTGTACCAGAAGGAGGCGGGGATGCTGGTGAACTTGCTGGACGAGGAGCCCTTCTCGGCGTAGAACATGACGGTGGCGAAGATGATGATGGCCATGGTGAGCGAGAAGAGCAGGAAGCCCAGCTCCGAGGCGCAGCTCTTCAGCGTGTAGCCCAGGATGCGCAGGCCCTGCGAGTGCCGGGAGAACTTGAAGATGCGGAAGACGCGGAAGACGCGCAGCGTGACGAAGGCACCGCTCACGTCCTCGTTGTCGGTCATCACCAGGCCGATGTAGTACGGCAGTATCGCCACCACGTCGATGATGCTCATCACCGAGCGCATGAAGCGGTAGCGGCTGGGAGCGGCGAACAGCCGCATCAGGTACTCCACCGTGAAGATCATGACGCACGCCGTGTCCATGCAGAAGAACGCCACCGTGTAGCGGTCGCCGCACGGCACCTCCTTGTGGTGGGGCGCCGTGCCGCACGGTACCGTCTCCACCACGTTGGTGAGGACGGAGATGGCGATGAAGAAGCCGGTGACGTAGTAGAAGACCAGCGCCATGGTGGAGGTGTGCGGGTTCTCGAAGGCGCGCCACATGCTCTCCCGCCAGGTCATGTTGGGCGGCTTGACGTCCTTCTTCTCGTCCAGGTCGTCCTGCAGCCGCTCGGCGTTCTCCCGCTTGCGGTCCTTGTACTCCTCGTAGCAGCAGTCGCCGATGATCTCCGGGATGATGCCGAAGAAGGACAGTTCTTCTTCGTACGAGGTGATGCACTCGCCACGCGGGTAGTGCAGCTTGCCCGTGCGGTAGAAATTTAGCAGGGCGCGGAACACGTCGGGGTCGCGGTCGAAGAAGTACTCGTGCGTCTCCTCGTCGAAGAAGAACTCCTTCTCGGAGCTGCCGAGCAACGTGTCCGGGTAGCGGTCCAGCGTGTTGCGCCACGTCTGGAAGCGCCGCCCGCTCACGTTGAGGACGATCAGCTCGTCCTTCCGGCGGTGCTTCTCGGGGGGCGCCACGGGCATGGGCAGGTTGGCCACGGGCATCCACCCGATGGCCGCCGCCCGGGCGAATGGGAGCCACGCCGCCACTCCCGCTGACATGCTGACAAGTCCGGCTCTGGGTGAGGTGAGGGGGGGAGCAAGTCCAGTGCCTTCACGACCAGCTTGACCTCAGCTCATTCACCATCTGCAGAGAGAGAGAGAGAGAGAGAGAGAGAGAGAGAGAGAGAGAGAGAGAGAGAGAGAGAGAGAGAGAGGGGTTTGGATGGACAGGGAGTGAACGTTTTTGAAAGAGACAAACCGACATGGTGACTGGAAGACATGGACCAGAAGGCTGATGAATGAAGAGATAGGAATGCAAGAGAAACTGGATTCAGGGGTGGGGGTGCCAAAAAGGTATGGGCTTAACTGTGACAATACTATAAGACAATAATATAACTCAAAGCAAAGGATTAACATACTACTAGCAGTAGTAGAATCGAGATAACATAAACCCTAACCCTACTGTTAATGCAAATTATATATATATATATATATATATATATATATATATATATATATATATACACTGTATGTTTCAAACTGCTTTCAGGCACTGTGGAATGACACAGCTCAACCTCGCATCTCATC
>NC_137818.1:19568523-19571023 GCF_963921795.1 Nannobrachium achirus
AGATTCTGTGTTATGTTATGGTTACACAGATAAATCTGTATATCATCAGAGCAGAGCCCATCTGCCAAACTCAATGCAATATCATTGCATAAATGGATATGTTATTTCTAATAATTGATAAATGGTTAACTCTAAGCTGAAGTGTCTAAATGAACCATCTTAGCAGTAGGTTGGCCTTGAACTTTTGCTTTCCTCATGGACCAACCAGTGGATTATACCGGTAAAGCGACCTTTTGTGGACTATATGTGGTTGAACTTGACACTTGCCGAAATGCAGATACTCTTGCACTAATGTTGTGAACAGGATATACCAGCTGCTACCTTATTTCTAAACCTCATGGACATAATGTTTGTATGGATATGCTAAGAGTATACTGTATACGTAGATACTTTTAGATTCCTTCTTTTTTCCTCCTCCTTCTCTTTTATACAGTTTCATTATGATAATATACTGTAAGTAGCTTCCAGCGACACTAGTACAAACGATCTAGCACATTATTTACTTGGATAACCTTCACTGAGGTGACATAAAGGTGTTCTGTGATTGTACAGTAGGTCCTAAGGGGAACAATTATGCTGATATTATGTAACAGTTGTGATACATTGAGACTTATGCCTCCAATTAGCCATTGTAGGTTGTATGGTTCCTTATGTTCACTACTATGACAACGTTATTCATCGTTCATAATGACATTGTGCAGCACATGTATCTAGGGTTGTCACTGGCTCATCAATCTGGCTAACCATCTTCAAATAAAAGGGAACGCCCGCTCTGTATGGTTCCTTTTCTGTTGCGTAGAATCAGATTCTGTTCTCGAGCGATTACTGGCTCATGTACAGTTTTCCGATGCAAATTCAGGGACACTTCTGAAAATTTCTGAGACCTCTTTGGCACTGACTGGCCAGGATGAGGAGCCATCTACCTCCTGAGCCACACACGTGTCTGTCTTAATAAACATTGTCTAAGCCTAAGGATGGATGGTGGAAACAGTACTCTCATGTTTTACTTAAGCAAAAGTATTAAATGCACTTTAAGTATCAAAAGTAAAAGTACACAAGTTCACAACCCGTCGCGATGGGACACGCGTTGTGAGCTTGTTGCTATTTTCAGCCAAGGTATAAAATAGGGCTAAAGTGGTTTATGTATGTTTTATAATATTATAATTTATATCTGAAAAGTAACTATTAACTAATGTTTTCAAATAAATGAAGTGTGGAGTAGAAGTTAAAAAAAAATGAAATTGGAAATACTAAAGTAAAGTACAAATACCTCAAAATTGAACTTAAGTAAATCTACTTCTTCTCAATCAAATCTATAGTGTGCAATGCCGTATCAATGTTAGCTGTTGGGAGGATGACCTATGCGAACAATGTAACACAATATAAGTGGCTGTGCTGTGCATTCACACAATGCTCTGCAGAACAATATGCACCCTTAATTGAACCAACCGGGACCCTCTTCCTCAATACGGAGCCCACTGGAATATCTATAAAGTTGGACCACAGTACCCACACACACACTTGGCAAGCCGGTCACAGACAGTGAAGATTATTATTAAATGGTTCAATCAGTCTCACAGAGCCATCCATTCAGAATCACTGCTACAAAGCCATCCCAGAGAATCAACTTCCAAAGCCATCCAAACAGAATCGCTGTTGCAAAGCCAACCTTTCAGGATTGGTACAAAACCATTCGCTCCTACAGTCTCCGTTACAAAGCTGCCAGTTCATGATTGTTGCATCCATCCTATGACAAACACTGTTAATAACTTTTCTGTCAGAACAGTCCTTACAAATTACATCCTGTCAGAATTGGTGTTATTGATCAGCCAATCAGAACCATTGTTTCAAAGCTGCCCACCACAAAGCTGTCCAAACAGAATAGCTGTTAGAAAGATATCCAATAAATTCTACTGCACTGCCACCAAAGTGTGGACTACCATTACACCATCCCTTAAAAAATGTGAAAGGCCTCAAAACAGGCCTGACAGGAGGCAAAAAGTGGAGGTAAACTCACTTTTCCGATTGAAAGGTGATGGCATTCACTGCAGAAAGTTTTTCTTTTTTCCCCTTTTTCTTTCTACTAGTGATCAGAAGTGCTTTTTACAAAGACATTAAAACAAAATCGTTGATACAATCCATAAAGACTTGATACTCGCTCATGTATTCACAAAACTGAAGTAGTAAACTCAGAGGAGACACACCTACACATACTGTACTGACTGAATGTCACACAAATCTAAGACTGTTTGTAAAGCTGTCCCCAAACAAAACCCAGAGTCCCAGACACACATACAAACTCAACAAAGCATGAAATTCTTTTCCCATCCGAGTGGTTCCAAACTCAAATGTCACTGAACAACAAGGTGAGCTTTCCACGGTCAGTTGTCCACTGTAATTCTCCGACGACATCAAATCGACACCGAAGCCAAAATCAATCCGGTCCTGCACTGCCACACAGAGACACAGACTGGCCATGCTTGAAGTCCTGTTAAATAAC
>NC_137818.1:19573523-19668523 GCF_963921795.1 Nannobrachium achirus
TTCAAAAATAACAGATCTATGCTGTGAGCTTGTATATCTGCTATTTTTCAATAATTAAAGCATAAAATAATGGTTAAAGTGGTTAAAATCTAATGCGACTCTACGCGTTCCAGGTATTTGAGGGTTTATAACAGACTGTTTAGCATGATCTGGGTGATCAATTCCCTCTACGAGAGAGTTAATTATGGCACTACATTTTGTTGACAAGCAAGGAATTGGACTAATTTGCTTCCGTTGTCACACCCTCAAGAAGGAACATATTGTTTATTTGTTTGAAAAGCATTTTGTCCCTACTTTTTGCGACAAGACATTTGGAGAAAATCTGAGGCTGTAGTGTTAGTGAAGGAATGCCAAGGCAGCTAATTAGTGCAAGACAACTGCGGATGGCATCAGAAGTTGAATTATTAATACTAGAAGCTGGGCCGCCCTTCGGGCGGCCCAGCGTCTAGTCGGCGACCTGGCCAACTCGGAACAATGTAAATAGGGAATGAATGCCCCGCCCTTTAATGCAAACCCCATTATACCTGTTTTCATAGGACCCGTTTTGACCATTTGTCTGCCTGTGTCCATTTATGCCCATATATGGAGATATCTGTATCTGTCTGTCTGTCGGTGTCCATTTCATGTCCATATATGGAGATCACTGCAGTTATAGTTCTGGGTCCATTTTATGCCCATATATGCCCATATATGGAGATATCTGTCTATCTGCGTCCATTTTATGCCCATATATGGAGATCTCTGTATCTGTCTGTCTGTGTCCCTTTTATGCCCGTATATGGAGATCTTTGTGATTCTGCATCCATTGTATGCCCATATATGCCATATATGGAGATATATGTTTATCTGCGTCCATTTTATGCCCATATATGAGATTTCTGTCGCTTTTTCAAACAGATGGTCAAAACGGGTCCTATGACAACAGGTATAATGGGGTTTGCATTAAAGGGGGAACCGGCACTGTGTCTGCAACACAGTCGGAGGCACAGACAGATACAGAGATCTCCATAATGGGAATAAAGGGACACAGACAAACAGATGGAGGAGGAGACAAACTTAATGCAAACCCCATTATACCTGTTGTCATAGGACCCGTTTTGACCATCTGTTTGCCTGTGTCCATTTATGCCCATATATGGAGATATCTGTATCTGTCTGTCTGCGTCCACTTTATGCCCATATATGGAGATCTTTGACCATCTGTTTGCCTGTGTCCATTTATGCCCATATATGGAGATATCTGTATTTGTCTGTCTGCATCCATTTTATGCCCATATATGGAGATCTATGCAGACACAGTGCCAGTTCCAGAAAATCCTGATGTCAGACATCAGAATCCGAACCTTTCGTGCTGGTTCCAGAAAATCGTGTATCGGGTCGGGTCGAGGCCGAGCACTGCACTACCTGCTGCGGTGGGGAACGCACGTGCCGAATTTGAAATAGGGAATGAATGCCCCACCCTTTAATGCAAACCCCATGAATGCCCCAGCCTTTAATGCAAACCCCAATATACCTGTTGTCATAGGACCCGTTTTGACCATCTGTTTGTCTTTGTCCACTTATGCCCATATATGAAGATCTCTGCACACACAGTACCGGTTGCGGAAAACTCTGATGTCAGACTTTATGCCCATATCTGGAGAACGCGCGTGCCGGTGGGAAGAAGGGTTCTCGAGATACGCGGATTACATACATACATACACATTCACAGAGATTTTGTGTTGACTCATGTGGCGTACGTGATGTCAGAGCCTTTTATGAAGTGATGTCACAATGACTCAGCGCTTGCGCCGATTTCCTCCGGAACAGCCTGATGTCAACAATCAGCTCCGCATAAGGAGATTCCGAACGTTTCGCGCCGGTTTCGGAAAACTGCGAGTCGGGTCGGGTCGAGGCCTGGCACTGCACTCCGCGCGGCGGCGGGGAACGCGCGTGCCGAATCTGAAGCCGGTGGGACGAACGGTTCTCGAGATACGCGGATTACAAACAAACAAACAGACAGACAGACAGAGATTTGTCGCATTTATAGATAGATGAACATGGCCAGAAGACATTATAGCATTATGGACTATACGTGCATTGAGTCATCATTTGATCTGAATATTACTATGGTATTTAAAGGGGGGGTCTTCAACGTTTTCAGGCCAAGGACCCCTTAGTTGAGAGAGAGATGAAGCAGGGACCCCCACAACCTTGTCATAGATTCCATATCGTTTCGATGTTTGACAGCACAGTCATCAGTGTATTTTGGATTCATATCAAGATAGTTCTCAGATATTTAACCATTTGAACTGTCAATACTTCTCCCCTCTACACCAAACCTCTTTTCCGAAAATAGCTGATCTACAAGCTCACAACGCCTCGCACTGCGAGGCGTTGTGAGCTTGTAGATCTGCAATTTTTGGCTAAAGTTCTCAAAATCTGGTTAAGAATCTGGCTAAAAAGGAGATTTTATTTTTTTCTTTCTATCACACAAAGATTTGGAGGACCCCCTGTAGTAACCCCCCCTGTTGAAGACCCTTGATTTAAAGGGGCTTTAGGAGATACGTACATATTAAGCAGTAGATAGATAGGCTATAGCGATGAGAGACTGAAGGGGGTGAGGAAAGCATCTCTGAAAGTCCACCTGAAAGCTAAGAGATGTGCTAAATGGTCATGTTTTCACCTTTGTCAAAGGCAAACGTTTTTCCTGTTTTCAAGGTTATAAAAGCCAACACATGATGACCCGACACCTGCAGTTTTACCACATTCAAGGTTCACCTATTCTAGGGCTAACATCAGAAATAGCAGACATACAAGCTCACAACGCGTCGCAATGCAACACACTGTGAGCTTGTAGATCTGCTATTTACGGCCAAGAGATTTGGTTTATCTTTGTAAGCTTGATGTTATTCAAGAACTTTCACATCGCTTGCTTTGGGGGGAAATAATATCCATGAATTCACATCATAGCAAAACCTTTCATTGTAAGTATAACAACTAGTTTCTCACACAACTGTAGTATCACTACTACAGTCATACATCATGTGTTATGTGTTATGCTAAAATCACACAAAGCGGTACACAATATCTCTAAAGTCATGTCATCAACATGGATCTGTCCCATTTCCCATATTTCTAAAGTTTTTGTATGCAACGTGACGGTCGCTTGTCTCCCGACTAGGGAGTCTTACTGGTTTCAGTATGATATAATCTTACATTACAGCTATCATTACAGTGAGTTATTAACACTGCGAGTCTTTCAAGTGTGATCTTTTCCGTTGACTAAAAGCAATCCCTTCACGTTCATGTGCATTCCACCTGTCATAGGCCTAACAGTACCGAGCACCCCCACAACACTAGACAGACACTCTTTCTCCAATCACTCTGTCACTGTGGAACATTTAGCTGGAGAGGGGCAACATACACCCCCCCCCCCCCCCCCCCCCCCACACACACACACACACATGCACACAACAGATCCATACTACTAGCATACTTTACTTTACAAGGCCAGGACTGAAGTACAAATGGTGCCTTTCTCGGCCTTTAGTCTAAACAGCGCTCACGGATCATGAACACAGACCTCACAGTTCTGCCTTAACCTCGCGTCACCTCGCGGAAAGCCTGGTATTCATTCTAAACTGGCCTGTGTCATCCGGTTTAGAAAAAAAAAAAAAAAAAAAAAAAAAAGTTTTCCGGTGGTGGGTTCCGGTTGTCGTCACATCGTTTTTTGTTCCCCATAATGCGAATCATTTAGTATAGTCTCCAAAAGACCAAAAGAAAGGAAACGATTAGACCAAACTAAACACATTTTAAGCAAGGGGAATCATTTTGGAGGTGCACTGCACCGGAGTTTCCGGTCGTGAGTTTCCCGGCCGCCTGGTGACTACAACATGACATAATGTTATTTCCGCTCCGACCGAATCAGAAACCCGGAAATGGTATTGATTCCATTGATCCCAGGGGTCTAAGAAAAACACACCATCTGTTTACAGTATTGCCAATAACTACTTCCCCCTGTTTTTTTGTTTTTTTTTGGTACACATCCTATTAATCCATGATTACATTTATTTAATCATTTTGTAAACTGGTATAATTTTAGTTAAAAATGAGGGAGAAAAAAGAGCTGTGATCAGAGTTGGGCTGGCCAACTAGTCTCCCTACCCACACTATAAAATTGCCATCTCTCTCGCTCTCTCTCTCTCTCTCTCTCTCTCTCTCTCTCTCTCTCTCTCTCATATATACAGAGGAAAATTGCTGCTGCTCTGTGACAGTGTAATTCCAGTGGGACCACAAGGGTAAAAGAGCATCAAGTTTGCACTTTCTCTCTGTGACTCATCATGGCTAATGCCACTAAGTGAGATTAATGGTGCATATAGAGCTTTCATCGCAGTGACTCCTGCATGTGAATCCAATTAAAGGACCCGCGCAGCTAAATAGTAAACATCAAGGATCACGGAATCGGACAGAGATCAACCTCAAGCAGTGGTTCTCAACCTGTCTACTATTTAATACCAAACTGTCATATTAAGTAAGCAAGAGGCGAACATTGTGAAAATAACCGATCTACATGCTCACAACGTCTCGCAACTATTTTCACAATATCTATGTGGAACCGAGTCACATTAACTCTTATACTGCTTTGGACGTTCCTGTTCGCCCCAATTCTAGAGAGTGAGGCGCGCCAATACGGCCGTTCGTTCGTTTGATGTTTTTTATGGATTATGATAAAAGACGTCCTTGTGCAACCTTTCAATGTATAATTGGTCGTCGGGTCGTTTTGAGGACAGCCGGAAACCGTGTCATAAAAAAAAAGTAAACAGACTGTCCTGGCTCCGCCTGCCTAGCTGCTAGCCTTGAGGGATTATATTGTTTTTTGCATCGGACTGTTAGTAGAGAGAGAGAGAGAGAGACACGTTGGTAAAAGCGATCATTTTGTCGGAAATCAGTTGTTTTATAGTATTAGTAGTATAGTAATTGTAGTAGGTAGTAGTATTTAGCAGTACTAGAATATTGAGATGTATTAGGCCAAGTAGTAGGCCAACTCAGCCTCAACTTGCTGGTATCATTCCGCCGAAGCGCGACCCAACCCCCCCTGGCCGAGGAGCAGCAGCAGCAGATCCACGGATAGAAATAAACTTTGTTAGAATTAGGATTACACAACCTACCCGTGTTGGTGACCCAGGACCAGCGCCCATGAATGGTGGTGGTGGTCGTGATGATGATGATGATGATGATGATGAAGAAGAGAAAAAGATCACTGTAGCCGTTGGTATTGAAGATAAAAAGATTGAAGATGGTGCCAGTCCACTGTAGCCGTTGGTATTGAAGATAAAAAGATTGAAGATGGTGCCAGTCGCGAAGAACCGGGGTCCAAAAGTGGATCAAGAGCCTCCTGATATTGTGGAAACCGATCCCGACGGAGCTCGACCCCCGTGCAGGATGGATCCCCCCGCCCGGGGGCTCACATCGCCGCAGCAGCAGAGACCATGTACCGCCGCCACCGCCGCGAAGAGACAGACGAACTGGACTATTTGGCCAACGAAGAATGGTTTCCGCGTAGAGACCCCTCGGAGAACAGAGGCCATGATTCTACTGTCCAAAGTGGTAAGACTTAAATCCAGTGCATGTATGTATTGTATAGTTGTATACTGTATAGTTGTATACTGTGTGATAACAGAGCATCCGTGTGGAAGCCTGGTCTCTATCAGTGAGATGGGGTAACGGTTTTCCATTGCGACGTGTTGCCACTCCGACATTGGGATCCGGTCTAGAGCCCGCCTACTGCATCCGGCTATTTACACGTACACATACATGCAAGAAATGTTTCCGTATCCGGACCGGATCAGTAACTTGATCCAAGCAGTTAGGATCCACGTGCATGCGTTTGTTTTTGTCGCTACACAGGACACACGTGGAGTTCCTATCACGCGCGTGCACGTACCGCGTGTAGTGTACGGTGCACTGCACAGCTACTAGGATTATTTGATGGGAATTTAGCATTTATTGGCTTAGTTTGTGTGTGCGTGCGTACGATGCGTGTGTGTGTGAGAGAGGGAGAGGTTTCTTTTTACGTGTGGTGCACGTGCGGTGCACGCGCGTGCACGTACTATGCACGTACGGTGGACGCCCCGCACCCACCTCGCTATGTCGTCATCATCATCATCATCATCATCAGTAGGCCTACATCTCTGATGTCTGATGATGTAGCTTTTCAGTTCAATTCAAAGGAGCTTTATTGGCATGAGAAAACATACGTTTACATTGCCAAAGCAAGTGTTACAAATAAAAACTGTTGAAAATGGGGAACATATATACAGTTGGAGGGAGTACAGCTTTGTGTAAACAGAGCTATGTTGCATTGTGACATTTTATATATTATACATACAGGGTATAAAGGGCATTTCACTGTGACAGTAAATGCATGGTAACTATTTACTATATCTGCATTTTATGTATTACATATGAACTTATTGTAAGTCATTTGCTAAATGTCAAAATTGTAAATTGATTTGTTTACATATAAACCTTTTGATAATTTCCTGGCTATGATTTTAGATGATGAGTCGACGATGATGAGCCTACTTCTTCATTGCCACATCGTAGTCGTCCAAGGACAAGGGGATAGGTAAAGAACAAAAACCTTTTTTCTGTAAAGCAGACTTAGCACCAGACACATGCTCACATAGACATCAAAGGGGGCTGGAGCCCCTGCCCTTTTATCCATCTGTAAAAAGTGCCCTCTCCAGACCATGAATGCTGTTTTTACATAATTACTATATATATATGTTTATATATATATTTGTGTGGTAAGCGGTGAAGTGCATAGAATGTTAGAGAATTTCTAAAACAGCCTTTGATGAAAATATTAGGCCCCCAACCTCCACCCATTCTGCTGTGACGCGTTGTGAGCTTGGAGGTGTACTATTTTTCATGTATTTTATAGTAATTATGTATTTGTATAATTTACAGATTGACCATAGGCTTTTGTACGTGGTAGGGGTGCAGAGTTCAGCAGACTCGGTGTAGCCCTTCCGGAGGAGCCTGGCTGTAGTGAAACAGAATGGAGCCCCAGGCCCTGTGCAGGCTGAATGAAAAGCTAGGTCATTCACTTGCGACCTTACAGCCCACCCCCCGTAAAACTAGACAATCATTTGTACTGTACTTCAACCTAAAAAGTGTGAGATAAAGAGAACCCTGAAAGCTGAAGCAGGATTCAGGCTGAATCTCATGTCACTGTGTCAATGTTCTGCACTGCTCTTACTGCTCTTACACACTAAAAGTGTGTAAAAAAACACTTTTTCTTGTTTTTATTTTTTTGAATTTGTTTGTAAACAACCACTGATCATAGGTGTGATGTTACTGAAGCCAACAATAAAAGGCTAAAGAGAGATTTCTGCCTGAAAATGTCTTCTTCACAAAAATGCATTTTTCTCAGCTTTATGTTCTCAAAGAGCTGTTTTTAGGCCATATTCTGCAGCTTCTAGCTAATGGACAGAACATGATAAAAACTCGAAATCTTTTTCTGTTACAAAGTAGACATTCTATTCTTCGTTGCCATATCATTGTTGTCTTTATAGTCAAAACAGATTTTCTCCAGTAGGCCTTCAAAGATGAGCGACAATTCTCAATTTAGCTGGCGGTGGATTGAGCTTTTTGTTAAATTCTGTGGCAGTAAAAGAGTTGGGAAATCATGAAACAGTTGAGTAATGATGTATTTTATATGCCTTTGAGCTCTGATCCTACTACTAAGTTTTCTCAAGAAATCCAGGCCTTCCTAACGAAGGCACTGGATGATAAATTGATTTCTAAAAACGAATTTGACTTTATGTTCCAAAAACATCCGGTGAGACCGATATTCTACACTTTGCCTAAAATACATAAAACTCTAGTGGAGCCTATCCCAGGGAGGCCCATAGTAGGTACTGAATCATTGACAGAACCTTCATCTAAATATATAGATTTACATATAAAAGAAATGGTTTTCAAACTGCCGTCTTTTGTTAAAGACACCACAGATTTTTTGAATAAATTAGAATCTGTTCGACATACTGACAACTCAGATTTCCTGTGTACTATGGATGTGACAAGCTTGTATACCAATGTTCCACACAGAGAAGGCCTGGACGCTCTGGCTTATTTCCTAAGCCAGAGAGAGGCTCAAACGCCTCCAACTGATTTTTTAATAGAACTGACTGAACTAGTGTTAAAAAAGAATTACTTTAAATTTGAGAATTCTTATTACTTACAATGTCAAGGAGTGAGTATGGGGAGCCCGTGTTCTCCTAACTATGCTAACCTGTTTATGGGTAAATTTGAGAGTGATTTTGTATACAACAATAACCCGTTTTCTTCTTTGTTGAAGTGTTGGTTTAGATATATTGACGATGTATTCTTCATATTCTCTGGGTCAGTTCAACAGTTGGAGGAGTTTAAGGTGTACATTAACTCCAGAATGGAGTCCATCTCCTTTACTCTAGAACACAGTAGAGAGTCGGTGTCCTTCTTAGATGTACTGGTACAAAAAGAGGTCAATGAGTTGACAACCTGTGTTTATAGAAAACAAACAGACAGGAATAACTACTTACATTTCTCAAGTTATCATCCTTCGGGATTAAAAAGAAGTTTACCGTACAGTCAATTACTGAGAACTAAAAGAATCTGTAGCACTGATGCTGCCTTTGAGAGGCAAGCAAAGGATCTCTGTGAGCGATTTAAATCAAAAGGTTACAACAATAAAGTGTTGGACTTAAATATAGAAAAAGCAAGAGGTAAAGAGAGAAAAGGCCTGTTGACTCCCAAGCCTGTTAGGCGAGGGGGTTCTAAGGTGGTTTTGGCTACAACGTTCTCCCCTTTATGTACTGAAATGAAGAATGCAGTGAAAAAACACTGGCATGTCCTCTCCAGTGACCCTAATGTTGGTCATGTTTTTAAGGAGACCCCCATTTTTGCACACAAACGTGCTAAGAGTGTAAGGGACTCCTTAGTAAGAGCAGACGTATATGTTCCACCCAAACACTTTTTGTCTGATTTAACTACAGGGAACTTCCCTTGTCACAACTGCGTGCATTGCAACGCTATGATCAAAAGTGATCACATATTACATCCTCATTCAGGGAAGAAAATATTTGTAAAGAGTGTTATCACATGTAAAACCAAGTTTGTAGTATACTTATTAAAGTGCCCTTGCGGCCTGTGTTACGTAGGAAAAACCAAAAGAGAACTTAAGATCAGAATCTCAGAACACAAAAGTAATATTAGGAACAATGATGTGAAATCGCCTGTAGCGAGGCACTTCAACACTGTGGGACATAAAATATGTGACTTACGGTTCCAGGGTATTGAGGTTGTTCAGCCCCTCAAAAGAGGAGGGGATCGGAATAAAGTTCTCCTGCAGAGAGAAGCTTGGTGGATCCATTCCCTTCAAACTGAGCACCCGAAAGGGCTCAATGAAGAACTTTTATTGGGCTGCTTTTTATAAAGCTTAGAGCTTGTTGTGAAATGAGACTTATTTGTTATTTTTCGATTAAATGAAGCCTCTCTCTGCAAGGAGTAAGTGATAAGAAAAACACTTTGGTGTGTCTTAAATATAAACATTTTGTATTCTGTGAATGGTCTTTTCTAATAGTCTGAGTCTGTCTTTATATAGGGGTCTTTGACCTGCACAGACTGGGTGTTTGTCTTTTTAAAAAAATGCTTCTGCTATTATGAATCTAATGGATGTGAATGTATTTTTATTTTATTTGTATTTTTATTGTATTTCTTGCCTCTTGTTTAATATGAGTATGACCCCGGGGTTATTTAAAAACCTGTATAAATAACTAAATGAAATATGTTGTATGCGCTGTTGTCAGCGTTGTATCACTCGGACCGTTTTGTGTGTGGCACCAAGGTCCTCTTTATAAGTGACACAATGTGATCACAACTTCAGTTTACACGCTGAGGAAGGCCTGTGTGGCCGAAACGTCCTTGTCCTGGCTGCTGGGGGGAAACTATTTACGAATAAACAAGACGAAGTCTATCTAAAGTGAGTGCTGGCGTCCTTGCTAAGTAAAAGAGTTAACCCATTTTGTGCTAATTAAATTAACGGATTAAAATGTCCAGCGTGCCTGCAAAAGGCTGCATTCACTCCTGTTGTCTTATTTTGAAGGCCAGAAGTCCACAGCGTAAACACTTCCGGTCTGACGTCATCGCGTCCTGCGCCGGAATCGATCATTGTTTACGTGGTGTCATGGCGGATCGGATCGATGCTTTTCAACATGTGTTTTATAAGCGAGCATCTGCCTCCATCTTCGCTTCTAAAGTGTAGTTTTGAGATAATGGACATTAAAGATGAGATCCCCCGTCTGCCTCAATGTTATGGGATTACTATTTTGTGCTCGTGGATCCGTGATGATGAGAAATCAGCGACGGAGATCGACTCGGGACGTTCCGCCATTGTATCCGGTAATATAACCGCCGTTTCAGTAATATATTACTTTTCACGAGTATACTCGGGATCGGCACCATGTGATACTCGAGTATTTTTCACGAGTATACTCGGGATCGGCGCAAAATTAGTTAAAATGTAATGCCTACAATTCCAAGTGCTTGTCAGGGTGGAGGTCCCCAGTTCAAATATGTTTATTTTGGGGGTCACGGACTAAAAAGGTTTGAGAACCCCTGGTTTATAAGTGAACACAATTGGACATGTTTGGGGAGGGTGATATGTATCACTGTATGTGCTCCTATACGGGCTGGCACCTGTCAGGTACAGTAGTGTTGGGCGGGAGGAGTAGGATGAAGGATCTGCATCCTCCCGGTGGGGCCTCCTCACTAGCAGGTGAGTCAGTATACAACAGCAGTGACAACACAGAAATGTGTGTGGGGAGGAATTCATTGGCATAACTAAAATAGGGGAAAAAGGGGATTAAAAAGACATTGGCTACTTTGAAAAAAAGAAAAAAAAAAGAAGTCCCTTCCTAAATGTTGAGCCAATATTACCACATTTGTCTCTAGAAATGTAGTGTGGCTTGAAAGTCATTTATACAAAAATACATAATACTCAAGTAAAGTACAAGTAGGATTACAGTACATATTCAAGTAAATGTACTTCGATGTCCGCCACTGGTAATAATGAACATGGATCATAAAGAACCCATCTTCCCCAGAACCTTGAGACACACACCAGTAGCAACATAAATTATCTGTGTTTCCTTGCTGGTTGTATTGGATAGATGGCGCGTGAAATATTCTGTGTGTGCATATGCTGTGTGATCTTTTTCTCTGGTATACATGTCCCCCTGATGATACACAGCTGAGTATAAGAACACAATGTTATTCATCATGTTCCCTCTGTCTTTTATTTCTATTGTTGTCATAGTTTTTCATTTTTTCGTATATTGGTATCTGAACTGATGTTAATGTAATTTAAGTTAATTCCTTTTATACTTGTCTGGGGGAAAAGGATGACACAGAATCACACCGCAGGATGCTTGTCTACTGGAGTATTTACGATTGTCAGTACTTTTACTATACATCTCAGAGGCAAATATTGTGCTTTTTACTCCACTAGAATTATTTGAAAACTTTAGTTAATTTTGACGATCTAGAAGCGTCGCTTAATGAATACTTTCTACTTTTGGTACTTTAGGTACATTTTGATACCAATACTTTTGTACTTTTACTCAAGTAAATCTTGAATCCTGGACTTCTACTTGTAGTAACAGTATTTCTACATTGCAGTATTGGGGGAATGTTAACTTACTGGGACCTCGAAACAACGGGACCTCGGAATATCTTCTAGATTTTGCCTAATCAAATCTCAAGACTCTGCGCTGTATGGCAAAACATCACTGGAGCCCTTTACCAAACTAGACAAATCTCTTTCTGGCGAGTATGGGCCGATGCAGCGATGCATAGTCCACTTTTAGTTTAAATTGGTTCGGCTCTGTCCAAACTACAATATGACGTCATTCAGAGGTTGGGGGGGGGTATACCGTCATAAAGCCGGCTGTTCTGCCCCAGCATGTTTATTTTCTATGACACCTTGTGGTGGAATGTTGTATTGCATTTAATGTTTTTGCCTTTCCTGTACTGTTCTTTTTGACCCTCCGGTCTTGCCGTAGTCAGTTCAGCTCAGTGTTTCCAGACAGCCATGTCAAACAGCATCAGAGCACATGACAAACAAACACTCACTGCAGGCTCCAAGCTTGCCACTTTTCAACTTTGTGGACTTTGAAGGTCTAAACCTGTAAGTTTGTTTTGAATGTAACATGTAAATGTATACTTTGATATAATATATATGAGTGCATTGTCAGTTTAAGACTGCTTTAGTGTGATGTTTCTGTTCATTGTTGGATGTTAATTACTAGTGGCATTGTATCACTAACTAAGCTTGGATACTAAGTAGGCCTGTAAGATACATTTCAGGCTACTCATTTTCTCATTTTGTCTTATGTACTGTAGCAACTAAGTGCAGATTGTATGATGATGTACAGTATGTAGTTTACAGTATTCTGAATGTATGTTTATGTTTTATGTTCACAGTTTTACAAAAAAGATATGGTGCTTTAACTAAAAGGCCTATACTACACTCCGGTCTCCTGGGTCTTTCTTCTACAAGGGATCATATCATGTTAGCTATCTGCTAAGCTGACCACTAAAAAAGCAAGAGCAGAATAGTAAAAAGGTTTAACATTCAGTCTGCTTTCAACGGAAAGTGAGCCAAACTGCAGACCAGAAGACATCTATCATGGATGATCAAAACCGTAACCCAGACAAACAAGATGCACCTTCTGAACACACTAGCCGTTCTTCCAGTCGTACAGGCCGCTCTCATGCCTCATCACACGGATCTGCAGCTATCAGAGCAAGAGCCAAAGCTGAAGCTGCAAGAGTCAAAGCTTTATATGCTCAAAGACAGGCAGAGATGTTAATCGAGCAGGCACAGATTGAAGCGGAACAATCAAAGAAAAGAGCGGAGATTGATGCGGAACAGAAATGCAGGGCAGCTGAATTACAGGCTAACCTCGATGCGATGAAGGTCCGGGGTGCTGCTGAAGCAGCATGCGCAGAGGCTGAAATATTAGAAGCTTATGAGGAAGAAGAAACTACAATGCAAAACTTGACAAGTTTGGATCCATATCCCTCAGAACAACGCACTAGTGAATATGTGCAACAACATTCTGTGGACAATGGTCAGCAACAACTCCAGTACCCGAAACAAGAACCCGTTTCTTCACCAGAGCGCCAGCAGAACATGGACAACGGTGATACGGATATTCATGGTATGGAGATACGCAGTATTGCGGAAAAAAGTGACTCTTTCCACTCCTTGCACGAAATACAAGGCGGAAGCCAGAGCATACCTACCGCTCACAGCCAGCAAAACCCTGTGAGCCCTGACAAATCACCCCAAGAAAAGCACCTTCCTCGGCAGCTTCACTTCGCGCCCTCACGTCAGTTCACTCCTTCTCAAGCTGTAAAGAATGTCCTGCCTTCTAGCATGCCCTCACGTCAGTTCACTCCTTCTCAAGCTGTAAACAACGTCATGCCCTCTAGCATGCCCTCGCGTCAGTTCACTCCTTCTCAAGGGGTAACCAATGTCATGCCCTCTAGTATGCCCTTGCATCACTTCACACCTAATCAAGGTGCAACTAACTACATGCCCAGTAGAATATCCTCACATGATCAAGCAGGAATGTCAGACTTAGCAAGATACCTTATTCGCAAAGAAATGGTTAGCTCTGGTCTCCTGGAGTTTGACGACAGACCAGAGAACTACTGGGCATGGAAGGCTTCCTTTGTCAGCTCCACTCGTGACTTAAACCTCAGCTCTAGAGAAGAACTAGATTTACTGTCCAAGTGGCTGGGACCGCAGTCTGCAGAGCTGGCCAAACGAATCCGTTCAGTTCACATCCATAACGCCACCGAAGGACTCCAAATGGTGTGGAAAAGGTTGCAAGAATGTTATGGATCAGCTGAAATGATTGAAAATGCTATGATGAAGAGGTTAGAGGAGTTTCCAAAGATTGCAAATAAGGATAACCAAAAGCTGCAGGAGCTAGGAGACCTATTGCTAGAGCTGGAGTCAGCCAGGAAAGATGGATTCTTACCTGGGCTCTCTTACCTCAACACACCCAGGGGAGTCAATCCCATCGCTCAGAAGCTCCCTTATCACCTTGTGGAGAAATGGATCTCAGTAGGCTCCAAGTATAAGGAAGACTTTAGGGTTCAATACCCTCCTTTTCACATCATTGTACAGTTCATCCAAGACCAAGCAAAGATACATAATGACCCCAGCTTTGCTGAACTTACCATCAGTGGTTCAAACAAGACAGATATACCACAGAAACAAATCAAACAATCTGTGTTCACCAGGAAAACAGAGGTTTCCACAGAAGGTACAGACAAACAAAACAAGGAGGAGAAAGGGATTGAGGATCCAGATAGAGTGTGTCCTTTACACAACTTACCCCATCCTCTAAGGAAATGTCGTGGTTTCCGCAGCAAGAACATAGAGGAGCGAAAAGCCTACCTCAAAGAGAAACACATCTGTTTCAAGTGTTGCGCCTCAACAAATCATGTCGCCAAGGACTGTGATAAAACTGTGCTGTGCAAAGACTGCAACAGTAACAGACACCCAACTGCGCTACACCCAGGTCCAGCAGTCTGGGAGACAGTGAGCTCTGTCATCAGCGAAGATGATGGCGGGGAGCAACAAATGGATGAGACTGAGACTACAGAAGTCTTGTCGAAGTGCACAGAGGTTTGTGGGAATTCAGGTGACTCCCGATCATGCTCCAAAATATGCTTGGTCCGTGTATACCCTGCAGGTCAACGAGAGAAAGCTGTTAAAGCATACGCTGTCCTCGATGAACAGAGTAATAGGTCGCTGGCCAAGAGTAAGCTATTTGATCTGTTTGGTATTGGATCAGGTGCCACTTCTTACTCCCTTAAAACATGCGCAGGGGTCACGGAGACCTCAGGAAGACGCGCAAGCAATCTCATAGTTGAGCCAATAGATGGCAGTGTACAGATCACACTTCCAACGTTAATTGAGTGTGATATGATGCCCGATGACCGTGCAGAGATTCCCTCAGCAGAGATAGCACATCATTATCCTCACCTCAAACCAGTGGTAGATAAAATACCAGCAATTGATCCTGACGCAGCCATTCTCATGCTTCTCGGTCGAGACATACTACGCGTACACAAAGTACGTAAACAGTTCAATGGACCCAACGATGCACCGTATGCTCAGCAACTGGACCTCGGCTGGGTCATTGTTGGAGACGTATGTCTGAAGGGAGTCTACAAGCCAAGCAGCATTAAAGTCTATAGGACCAATGTCCTACCTAATGGACAGATGTCTGTCCTGAGTCCAAGTACAAGTGTTATACATGTCAAAGAGAAGTTTGCAAAGAACACTTCAAGGTCACATAATCAAAGCTCCAAAGAGACAGACCTCCTGAAAGGTGACACTGATGTCGGAGATCAGACATCATCCGCAGACATGACCTGGGAAGAAAAGCATCCGATCAGTCTTCCCAAAAACAATCAAGTAACTGCCTTGTTGGTACGACACGGGCAGGGGGTCCATCAAGGTAGACACTTCACTCAGGGCACAGTTCGGACAGCTGGACTGTGGAAAACAGGAAGCAAGAGAATGGTGTCAAGTGAGATAAACACATGCGTCACTGGCAAAAGAAAGAGAGTAAAGCTCCAAGAACAAAACGTACCTGCGGATAGACTTACCTTGGACCCTCCTTTTGCGAACGTTGGACTTGACGTTTTCAAATACTGGAAAACCTCATCACGAAAGACTAGCAGTTGCTATGCCAAGGAAAAATGCTGGACTCGCCAGCGCCACAAGAAGTGGAAGTCTGACAGACCAAACCATGATGGCAGCATTCGAAAAGTGAATGTTAAGATCAAAAGACAGCATACCCTTAAGGTTTATTCCAGACCTGTTTCAGATGTTGTACTGCTCCTCAGTAAAGGGATATAGTGGTATCTTATAATACCAGGCGGGGAGTGTTCTGCCCCAGCATGTTTATTTTCTATGACACCTTGTGGTGGAATGTTGTATTGCATTTAATGTTTTTGCCTTTCCTGTACTGTTCTTTTTGACCCTCCGGTCTTGCCGTAGTCAGTTCAGCTCAGTGTTTCCAGACAGCCATGTCAAACAGCATCAGAGCACATGACAAACAAACACTCACTGCAGGCTCCAAGCTTGCCACTTTTCAACTTTGTGGACTTTGAAGGTCTAAACCTGTAAGTTTGTTTTGAATGTAACATGTAAATGTATACTTTGATATAATATATATGAGTGCATTGTCAGTTTAAGACTGCTTTAGTGTGATGTTTCTGTTCATTGTTGGATGTTAATTACTAGTGGCATTGTATCACTAACTAAGCTTGGATACTAAGTAGGCCTGTAAGATACATTTCAGGCTACTCATTTTCTCATTTTGTCTTATGTACTGTAGCAACTAAGTGCAGATTGTATGATGATGTACAGTATGTAGTTTACAGTATTCTGAATGTATGTTTATGTTTTATGTTCACAGTTTTACAAAAAAGATATGGTGCTTTAACTAAAAGGCCTATACTACACTCCGGTCTCCTGGGTCTTTCTTCTACAAGGGATCATATCATGTTAGCTATCTGCTAAGCTGACCACTAAAAAAGCAAGAGCAGAATACCGGCTGTCCGATGTTGTGACTCCCCGAACTTAACTGAATTAAACACAGCTCTAAAAGTGGAGTATGCACCGGCCCTAACTCACTCTGTAGCTCCGTTGTATTGCTGTAGGAGCTTTGTTGACAAATGCTTAGATGATATGATATGAATATACAGCTGCACCCCATTGTCAAAAGAATACACACACTAGCACATCGTATTTCCGCTGTGGTCCTTTAGTATGATTAAACTGTGAGGGTCATGAGTGTGTGTGTGTGTGTGTGTGTGTGTGTGTGTGTGTGTGTGTGTGTGTGTGTGTGTGTGTGTGTGTGTGTGTGTGTGTGTGTGTGTGTGTGTGTGTGTGTGTGTGTGTGTGTGTGTGTGTGTGTGTGTGTGTGTGTGCGTGCGCGTGTGTGTGTGCGTGCGTGCGTGTGCGTGTACGTGTGTGTGCATGCGTGTGTGTGTGCGTGCGTGCATGCATGTCTTTATGCACGCCTGGGCTTGCGTGTCACAAGCTGGAGAAGTGGCAGGTTATCTACATGTAGCAAAGCACCTGGAACTCTTTTGCATTCCTAATGGCTCCCGTTAATTGGAGTCATTAGGGGTTAATAGGGGTGCACAGGGTTTTTTACTAAAGACTTAATAATTAAGGCAAGTTGGCTTTTCGATAGATGTTTGCTGCTTGCCGTCTGGCCTCCAGTTAGCAGGTGATTGAGAGTGTTGTCGTGTTTTTCCATCACCGCCCGCTGTGGCCATACATCTGCATGGGATCATAATGCATGTGTGCACGGGAACAACAGGCATGCACTGTTGGGTATGAAAGTGAAGAAACAGCCGGCACACAATGGATGTCCTTTTCACATGGTTTATTTACCTCTCAGCCATGTGAAAAGGACATTCATTGTGTGCTGGCTTTCTCTTCATGTCATTATCGAGCCGTGCACCTTAAAGACTTACTTAATCTTTAGTGTTGCGGCCTTTCTGCTATGCAGTAATTAGAATTACTCTCAGGCATGCACGTGCAGTCGTGCACACATAGACATCAAAGGGGGCTTGAGCCCCTGCCCTTTTATCTGTATGTAATAAAATGCCCTCTCCAGACCATGAATGCAGTTTTTACTATGCCCTCTTTCCATGCCATACCTGAAGTTGGCATTCAAGAGAATTGCCTTGTCCAAACTCTCCTGAACTTAGCATTAGCCTCTTGTAGCCAGGCTTACTCATCTGCAAAGAGAAAAGCCTGTTAACGACCATAGGCTGAAACGGCATGAAACAGTGCTACTTCCGCCGGGAGAATTTCACCGGATGTTATTGTTTTTTCATATTCCCCGCCGGCGGAAAAAACTGTTCTACTTCTCCTGACCCATCGGTTACGCTCGTAATAAACAATATCCAAACAAAAACATGGATTCTGACAAAGGACACCTATTAAGAGCGAGTTAAGAGCTACAATCTTTATGTAAACGGATGACGTAACTTCCGTTAACCGCAGCACTTCCGCCACTTCCGGTGTATGTAGGTTCATGCCGTTTTCATCGGACTTAGCATCTTATGTTAAAAGAATTGCCCTCTCTGTGTAGAAATCCATGCCATTACGCCACATCTCCAGTCAGTATTGACTTGATTATGCTTAGTTCAGTGTGGCACCGAAAATAGCCGACCTCCAAGCTTACAACGCGTCGTAACTTGGAGGTCTGCTATTTTCAAAATTTGCTATTTTCAAAATTTAGAAATTTCAGCCCCTGCCTCTCTAACATTCTCTGCACGTCCCTGCTCTCAGATACTGTACCATATCGCTGTCAGGTGGAAATCTTAAATGTCCAAAACCGTTTTTATTCATCATAAAAAAGTAAACACATTTAAAATAGTGAAAATAGCTGATCTACAAGCACACGCAAACGCCCTTTAGGCCTACGTACCTAAAAGCTGCAGTAGATGTTCTGTTTTCGCTATTTTTGAAAGCCGTTAAGTCTGTCTGTGTGAGTTTTATAAATATTTAACCAATACCAGTACATTGGGTCCATCGCAACGGAGGTTATTCTTTCCCATCTCCTGAAAATAAATGACTTTTGGACATTCAAGGTTTCTGCCCGACAGCGATGAGAGGCTTGGCGCACATGGCAGCAAAAAAATCACTAGCCTGCTGCGTCTCTCTGTGTGGCTGACATTCTTCACCAGTGTAAAACAAAATGCTCTAGAGCTGCTCACTGATTCCTCTCATCAGGGACGTGCTGGGCCCCTGACTCAGCCCGGGAAAAAGAGTTGGAGAGGCCCTCATTGCGCGCTATAGAGAGAGATCTCTCTCTATAGCGCTGCTGCTACTCAAAGATTTGCCATTTCAGATCATGACAAGTGTTGTCACTTGTCATGATATTGTCATGATATTTCGTCGTTGTCAGGTGGAAACCTTGTATGTCCAAAACCGTTTGTTTTGTATTTATCATTTAAAAAATGATTTAAACTAGTGAAAACAGCCGATCTACAGATCTGCTGTTTTCACTACTTTTGTGCAAACAGTTTAATTTTTACTTTTGTGCAAACAGTTTAATTTTACTTTGTGCAAACAGTAAAATCTTTTCCTAATGGCCGGCCTGGACCGGCCGGGAATGAACCGGCCGTTCGGGAGTTGTCCCACTTTTCCCAATGGCCAGCACGTCCCTGCTTGCTATATTTCTCTCTGTCCCTGTGGAAGAAGACTGCAGTGTGTAATACTCCAACACCAATCCATGAAACACAGCTCCATGGATTGATTGGTGCTCCACAATTAGTCCCTCTTGGTTTTTGCGGTGAAACTTTTTATATTTCACTTTGATTTATTTTATATCTTGTTCAGTGACCTTTTTTATGGTAAAACGGAAGACCAAACCATCTAGAACACAAAAGAACAGTGTGTGTGTGTGTGTGTGTGTGTGTGTGTGTGTGTGTGTGTGTGTGTGTGTGTGTGTGCGTGTGTGCGTGTGTGCGTGTGTGCGTGTGTGCGTGTGTGCGTGTGTGCGTGCGTGCGTGCGTGCGTGCGTGCGTGTACAGTGTGCGACTATATGTAAGCCTAATATCTCCTTTAGGCTAGTGGACGAGATGTTTGGCTTTAGGGGCCCTTCCCGGCCGAGAGGCCCGGGTTTGTACAGTATGTATGTATGTATGTATGTATGTATGTATGTACTGTATGCATACAGTACTGATGTCCATTCAAAAGTAGTGGGGGCAATGCCATCCTGATTTGTTCCAGTGCAGTGCGTCTTCATCACATTGTGGTTTGTGTAGCTTTGTTCACATACTGCACACAAACACAAACTTACTATTCATATAATGTAGATAGGACAGGGAGGCCAAATCATTATTGAACACAATATGTCTTGCTATTTTCTAAACTGATTGACTGTGAAACTGTGTGTGATTTGATTTTTTCTGGTTTGTTTTTGAGCAGACAACTTGATTATATGTCAATGAAGTGAGTCTCGTCTCTTGAATCCAGAAGTAGAGTCAATAAAATGGGGGTCCAAAGGCAGTTCGTGGTAAGTAAACTATTATTAATTTACCGAATGTCTGTCCGTCTGCCGTCCGTCCGACTGTCTGTCTGCATGCTAAACAGTGTCGCCACCATGGTAACAATGCCCAACTGACATCAACAAAGCCCAACTGACATCACTGACTGACTTCACTACAGTCAGTGCCCACAGTGCCTACATCAGAGACTGGCCTGGACACTGAACACCATTTATGGGCATAAAAGATTGCCAGCCAGACAGACGTATACAACGGGTATTGCACAACTGGACATCGCTGGTGACTATTCTGCCCAACAGGCACTGGTCTGGGTTCTCCAACAATACTTCTGAGACTCCTCACCCCGGGCACAGGACTAGTTATCACCAGTAAGACGCCTACGGGCGAAAAGCGAGGTTGCGCCATCTGTCTTGGCCATCCGTCTTGGCCATATATGGATTCTGTTAGTGTGGTTCTCCTAACAGGGCATCATCTGGGATACAATCCCTTTTATGCCCATATATGTGGAGATCCCTAACAGAATCCCTTTTATGCCCATATATGGAGATCCCTGCTCTGAGTATCTGAAATCACTAATCCCTTTTATGCCCATATATGGAGATCCCTAACAGAATCCCTTTTATGCCCATATATGGAGATCCCTGCTTTGAGTATCTGACATCACTGTAATGTCACCTGTTTATGCCTATTATGTGGAGATCCCTGCTCTGATTATCTGACATCACTGCGATGTCAGCTGTGATGTCACGGTGATGTGTCAGGGTCAGGAGTTAAACTTGCTCCCTACGGTCGCAATAATTCATTATGTAGGCTATTGCTTGATTTTATTTAATTTTATTTATTTTACCAATTGCCTATTTTGTGCAGTTGGTCATGCAGTGGTTAGCCCTGCGTTGAGATTTGAACTCTTCTATGCTCTCCATCGCCGAGAGACTGTCGGTTTTTGACACAGACATCTGCCTGCTATCGAAGAATGAAAATTCCTGAAGAAATATCATTCATTGCTACACATTTCCCACTAGAATATCTAGTTCACAACTGGTTTGATAGTTTTGCATCCTCACAAAGACCTGTGGTTTCACATAAATCTGTACAAGACGGGAATTTCATCTTCTTCTTCTATAATCTGTACCCGTCATGCTGTTACATTGTCGCGCTATTTCTGTGTTTCCTTTTCTCCCTTCCTTCACATCTCCAGCTCGCTGTGTGTGCATCACCCAGGGGTGCCTGTCAAGACACAACAAGAAAATGAAACAAAGGAAAACAGTCACACGCATGCAAGGGAAGGAACACATCCAGATAGTCCACAGAGACACACATGCAGCATCTCACTTTGGGGGAACGTCGCACTGACTCAGGGCTATAGTGTCGAGGAATCAGTGGTGTAAAGTAACTAAGTACATTTACTTAAGTAATGTACTTAAGTACAATTTTGAGATATTTGTACTTTACTTGAGTATTTCCAATTTCCAATACTTTTACTTCTACTTCACTACATCTAGAATCCAAATGTTGCACTTTTACTCCACTACATTTATATGAAAACTTTAGTTACTAGTTACTTTGCAGGTATAAATTATAATATTAAAAAACATACATAAACCACTTTAGCCCTATTTTATACCTTGGCTATTTGAAAATAGCCGATCTACAAGCTCACAACGCGTCGCATAGCGACGCGTTGTGAGCTTGTAGATCAGCTATTTTCAAACATTTTGTACTTTTACTTTTGATACTTGAAGTACACGTTCATGCCAACACTTTCATACTTTTACTCAAGTACATTTTGAATTCTGGACTCTTACTTGTAACAGAGTAGTTCTATATTGCAGTATTGATACTTTTACTTAAGTAAAATATGTGAGTACTTATTCCACCACTGCAAGGAATTCTGTAATCGTTGAGGGAAAACGGAGTCGGAGACACTTCACATTATGAGATAGAAGTTTAATACATGAGCTGATGGGAGACGTACATTAAACAAGTGCTTCTCAAACCTTTTCATGTAAAGGACCCCCCGATTGACACTTACTGTATACCCCCATAAGAGAAGATTTTTTTTACAGCTCTAGCAGTGATTTTCAACCATTTTAATTTCAAGGACCCCCAGTTTGACATGCATTAGGCTACGGACCCCCATGTAATGGCATTTATCTCTGGGGCCCCAATTTATATTGTAAAATCTATATTAATTCAAATGGAATTCAATGGACACCAAATCAAATCTCTCTCAGCTTAAGGGGTCCTTGGGCTGAAAAACGTTGAAGAAAATGTAAGCAAGTTGAACTGTAAGCAATTGATACCAGACCTGTGCCGTGCCATGTCTATGATATTCAGATTGTCAGAACATGTCATAAGGCAGAGGGTGAATGACATAATAACATTAGAATTAGAATAACAATATAATAACCATAACAATATAATGCTACCACAGTTCCTTCCCAATAGCCATAACTGATCCAATTATATAACCTGAACCCTAACAGATATGCTGTGTAACATGCACGCACGCACGCACAAAAACACACGTACGCCTGTTCTAAGACAACCAAAGTACCAGGACCAGAAATGTATAATTTAGCAGTGGGAGGATGAGATGAAAGCTAAAAGTGGAGGACAACAGTCTGTGGGAGGGTTAAGGGTAGCAGACAGAGGAACCGTCTGCCTGCAGAGCAGTGGTTTGAAGTGGAATAATTCCGTTATTTTCACTGGCCTATACCACAACGTAGAAACCAGGCACATGCACACATAGACATCAAATGGGGCTTGAGCCCCTGCCCTTTTACACCTCTGTAAAAAGTGTCCTCTCCAGACCATGAATGCAGTTTCTACTATGGTGAAAGAAATGCAAATGCCCTCTTTCCATGCCATACCCAAAGGCAGCATTCAAGAGAATTGCCTTGTCCAAACTCTCCTGAACTTGAATGCAGCATCTTATGTTGATAAGAATTGCCCTCTCTGTTCATTGTGGTCATCAAGCACCGAAAATAGCCTATTTTCGATGTTTTCACCAAAAAGCCCTTTTAGAAATTTTAGCCCCAGCCTTTCTAACATTCTCTGCACGTCCCTGGTAGAAACACTCTGTTACAAGTAAAAGGCATATATCAACACAGTGTTTCTCAAACTTTCAAATTTCAAGGTCTCCTCTTAACTCTGACAGTATACATAATTATGGAGCCAAATTAACCTGTTAGGGTTCATTTGGTTCCATTTGTACACTGTCAGAGTTACAGACTTCTTTGGGTCAATTTAGACCCCCCTATAATGTACCCACAGAGTCCTTGGAATCCAATTTGAGAACCATTATATTAACAAGTACAAAAGTCGAAAATCAAAGATCTACGAGGTGACATCTCAAAGATTTTTGAGCTTGTAGATCTGTTTTAAATACAAATAGAAAATAGAGCGGACCCGGGCTACGTGTAGGAGTAGTTCACCCCCAAAATGACTTTTTTGGTCCGAAATGCATTTGGGTCCCCATCCGGAATCAATGGGGGTACATTCATTGTAATAAAAGTATTGTCTTAGGAATGCAACAAATACAATACTATTGAACTCTAGTCACCATATGGCGTGAGTAATCAATCGAAAAAGAAAAAAAAAGTCATTTTGGGGGTGAACTACTCCTTTAACCCCACACTGTCCCAATGTGCTGCCTTGGAAATACAACAGTAAAGTAAAAGTACCTCAAAATTGAACTTGGGTAGAGTACTTGAGTCATTTACATAGTTACTTTCCACCACTGCATTTCACTTGTAAGCAAATATGCACATACAGTGTGGACCAAAATGATTAACCACTTGAACAACGGCAGTACCCGTATTCTGGGAAAACTTTTGGCAGAGAACAGTGGCTTGTCGCGCTCATACGACCCGCTGTGACGTGTGGTGCAGCTTGTTGCTTGGCTATTTTCTGTGAAAATATATCTCAGAGTGCAAAGCCGCAAGTATAGAGAACCCTGAGGGACTTCGCCAACGTATGGGGGGTTTAAAGTCGCTTAAATTATTCTATTATGGTGACTTTCCGTGCACTGCAGCAGCAGACACAGTGTGCAGAGACATCAAGAGGTTTGGTGGTGGTGGTGCCGAGCAGCTGATAACACACACACACACACACACACACACACACACACACACACACACACACACACACACACACACACACACACACACACACACACACACACACACACACACACACACACACACACACACACACACACCGTCCGTCACTACTGGGGCGGTGGAGAGGCCGTTCCAAGAGGCCAGTGCTTATGCAGTAACCTAGGCAACGCTGCTTTAAAGCATACCGGCTGCTTGGATGTTTGAATGTGTGTGTGTGTGTGTGTGTGTGTGTGTGTGTGTGTGTGTGTGTGTGTGTGTGTGTGTGTGTGTGTGTGTGTGTGTGTGTGTGTGTGTGTGTGTGTGTGTGTGTGTGTGTGCGTATACTGTATGCGTGTACGACTGTGTGTGTATGCGTGAGTTCGAGTGTGAGATTGAGAATGTTATGTGTGATATGGGTATAAATAAATGATTCAAATAGGCATATTTTAGTATACTGTATGGTTGTGCCCACTACTGTACAATAGTGTGTGTGTGTGTGTGTGTGTGTGTGTGTGTGTGTGTGTGTGTGTGTGTGTGTGTGTGTGTGTGTGTGTGTGTGTGTGTGTGTGTGTGTGTGTGTGTGTGTGTGTGTGTGTGTGTGTGTGTGTGTGTGTGTGTGTGTGTGTGTGTGTGTGTGTGTGTGTGTGTGTGTGTGTGTGTGTGTGTGCGTGCGTGCGTGCGTGTGTGCGCGCACGCGAGAGAGAGGAATGTTTTATATGATGTGGACATAAATAATTGGATGTACGTTTCTGTGTGTGTGTGTGTGTGTGTGTGTGTGTGTGTGTGTGTGTGTGTGTGTGTGGCGCGTGCGTGCGTGTGTGCGTGCGTGCGCGCGCGTGCATAAGTGTCTGCACGTGTACTACTCATGCATTCAAGTTGATTTGTGAATCTGTGCGTGTAGCCTATGTGTGGTGCCCTTTCCCCCCTTCTTTATCGTCTCTTTTCAGATTACTTGTGTTCCCGTGCATATGCATTACTCATTATTTACCCATACCTGCTACACGGCGGAACACAACCCCTGTCTTGCGTGATCTGTAGCCTAATGAATACATTAAGCCAATACAGTCAAATCATGCGGGAATACTAAACCGGGGAGTGGGAATCTATTATAGCATAAGCATCCTAAGTAATGTTTTACACATTAATGGAGACGATGATGTCACTGTCACAACCCATCAATCAACTTCCTTTGTGCCCTTCAGGCAAGAGCATCTCTACTGTACTGTACATTATACACTCACTGTAGCTCACTTTTGTTTTGATGTGGCATTCCTAGCTAGTAGCTACGTGAAAACCTTCACAGACACGCTTCCTTCTCTTTCACTCCGTCTTGCTTGTATGCTCTCTCTCTCTCTCTCTCTCTTCCTTTGTGTTTGTGTGTGTGTGTGTCTCTCTGCATGTGCGAGCAGTTGTGAAATGTACTGTATGTGTTTGCAAAGGTACAATAATGCCTTGTGGAGCAATCTGTGGAGGTGAGAAGACTGCAGCTGTCGTGGTGTTCCCATCGCCGTCAGGAAAATGGAAAATGCACAGTTCCTTCCTCTACATCGTTTCTTAAGTTTCTACCACCACAAACATTATCGTCAAGTAGAACGTATTACATTCAAGAGCTGAAAGTGTATACATTAAATGCTGTAGATAGATAGGTCATCCACATACTGTACTGCCCTACAAAGGCAGAGTGCAGTAACTATGTTCCTAGTGTTACAGCTGATCAGCCAAACGAGATAAAGGCATTTAAGTGATATTACACTGATTGTATATCTGTTCTTGAGCTAATTGCTCATCCCCCAATATCATGAAGGCTAATTTGACCTTTGGGCGACACAAATTAGTCGGTGTGTCCGAAAACGTTAGTTACTGCACTCTGCCTTTGTAGGGCAGTGTACATAGTGGACGGACGAACGGACGAACGAACGGACGGACGGACGGACGGATGGAGAGAGACAAAGACAGACACACAGACTTGTTTGAGCCAGGGAAGCAAAGTGTAGAAACGGAGAGAGTGTCTCTTGAGAGAGCATGGGCAGTAGAACAAACGAAAACAAACAAAGAAACATTTATTATTAGTGGCCAAGGCCACGAAGTGGCAAAAGGCCACTCATTGATATTGGACTTCATCATTACTATTATTCTTCCGCCACTTTTTCTCTAGCGGCTAGACCGTGCAGTCGCTTTTTACGAAACTCGGCAGTATGGCAGAGGACTATGCCAAACGGCTAAAACGCGAAGCTCGCAACAATCGGCCAAAGGGTGGCGCTGTAGGAAGCCTTTGAAGAATGCCAACTTTGAACTGGTGTAGCTCATTCCCTGTTTCAGGTACAGCAATGAAACCTGTATACACTTATGCGTCTCCTCATGCCGAACAACTTTTACGCTCTGACTTTTGACCTCTGACCTTTACTTCTCCCACAATTTTGAATTATATGAAAAACAGTCAAAATCTATCTCCTCCTGGGATGTTCGCGTAACGTGCGCAAAACTTTTTTTTACATGAACTTTGGAGCAATACGGTCAGATCTGTCTCGGCAGATTTCTTTTAAAGCGAAACATTATTTTTTAATAATTCACTCAATATTGCAGTTTTATGCAAATTATTCTTCTGCCTCTAAATCATACATGCAAAGTGACACGTTCATGGCATTTGGCAAATATGTAGAGGGTTAGTCCAAATATCACTGAAAGCAATCTTACTCCAATTGGCCAAAGGGGGGCGCTATACGAAGCGTTTGAAAACTCAAACTTTAAAGGGTCATAAGTCATGCCTCGTTTCGTTTGAAGACATGCAACTTGCTTACACGCGTGCCTTGACTCAAGCGGAAGACATCTGTGTCTTTGTTAAGTAAGCTCCGCCCTTAGATTTTCCGCCATTTTGAGCAGTTTGTAAAACACTTAAACCCGCTTTTATTCCGGAACTTTCGCGTCACGTGCAAGGAACTTTTTTTACATGAACTTTGGACCAATATCTAAAGATCTTTCAGATCGGATTTTTTTTAAATTGAAACATGCTTTTTTAATAATTCAATCAACATTGCAAGTTTTATGCAAATTATTCTTCTGCTTCTAAAACAAACATTTAAAGTAATATTTTCTCACTGTGCAGAGCTGTGCATAGCTCACCTGGTAAGGCCTTTGTCTATCATTCCAGAAGTCCCCTGTTCAAGCCTTACCTCATGCATTTAAAATACATTTTACAACATTTTGCCGTGAAAACCCTGGTACTGCAACTGAACATGGCAACCCGACCAAACATGGCAACCTTCTTAAGCAAGGGTATAAATAGTGGTTGAGTTGAGGCCACTTCCCCCCTCTCAGATTGTTTGGAAGCCGCATGGTGCTGGTGGTTGCTGCTACTCACTGCTACATTATGCAGCAGCTGCAGGTCTGTACACTGTTCATTATTCTAACAACTATTTCAATTTCTAACAGTTTCATTCATTATACTTACCCATACTATAATTTGGCTTTTAGATTTACCTCACCTGACCATACCTACCCGATCCACTCGATACACTAGCTGTGTGTGATGGAGGAACAATGTGACTTGGTAAGCTGACCATGTGCTCTGAAATGTTATGTTGGTTTTGGGATCTAAATGTTAAACGATTTCTTTTGGAACGTAATGCTTGTATGTTAGCTGCAACGTTGATTATTGAATTGATGTATTTTGAGTTTAATGCCAATGCCTAGTTGGGCAGATTAATGGAATTATTTTGTTTCAAGCCTGTAGTGCAGCAGATTATTTGAATTTGTTGTTTTTCTATTCATTTGGCCTTTTTCTTTGATCCGGGCCAGGTTTATTGCCTAGAACTGAATCTGAAAGATGGCGAGCCTGCAGAAAGACTGACACAATCCTGTCTGACCTATGGTTATGGGTAGGAAAAAGCAGCCGCAGTGACACTCATTCCTAGTTTGATTTGATTTTGAAGTAATGACTTTGAGTTTCTTTATAAAGTAATGATGTTTGAGTGCATTCATTTATTCATTTATTGTTTCAAACCATGCAGGGGAAGCTCAGCCTCACACCTGAAGCCCATCTGACAATCAGCTGACAATCAGTACCAGCTCCCAGATTGCTTCATTGAAGCCAAAGAAAGGCAGTGTAAGTGGGTTCATTATTCTGAACTGTGTGGAACGGGGCAGATTGAACACCTCTTCTCTACCTTGTGGCTCACTGTAATTATTCTGAAGCTCACTTCATTTCTCTCTCCCTCCCCCACCTAGGCTGGCTGGGTTCCAACACCCCCCAATTGGAATCCATAGTCTGCTCTGCCCACAGGACAGCAGCCCCATGTGAGCCCCTAAAGTTCCAAGTTTTGACCCCCAGCCGCCTTCCCCTCAACGTTTTTCAATAAAAACAATTTAAGTTTAGTTAAGTCTGACTCTGCTAGCCACTTACAGAAAATAATGCTGCTATAATATTTTGCAATTGCAAATCCTTTGTGTAAATAAACTGAAATTCATACTATTGCATGACTATTTCTTTATCATGTTTCACAAGCATCTGGGTCTACAATGCCAGTGGTGTAAAAGTAACTGAGTACATTTACTCAAATACTATCCTTAGTATAATTTTGAGGTATTTTATACTTCACTTGTATAGTCTTACTTCTAGGCTACTCCAGTAAATGCTCGTGCGTTGCATTGCATTGTGAGCTTGTAGATCTGCTATTTTCAAAAAATGTCAAGTTGATGCCAATACCTTTGTACTTTTATTCAGTATTTATCTCTATATATTCATGTTATTCCTGGCACCGCCCCTGTTATCCTGTTCATATCCTGAAAGAGGCGGAGGCTGAAAAAGCTGTCCTGAAAAACATCATTTGATTTCCTGTTGTCCTTGCATTAAAGTGTCAGTAGTTGGCGTTCTGGGCTCTGAATGTACCTGGGTTGCCATGTCTGCTTATAATAAGCAATTTGTGTCTCGTTAAGATTTTTATTTATCCAGCCCCCACCATGCAGTTTTGTACAGTGAAACCCAAAATTCAAAAATGGCAAAAATAAACTTAGCCAACAATCTAAAAATAGAGAACTCGGGAACGGGAACAAAAGGCAAAACTCAAGAAAAAGGCAAAAATAACAAACACTGCACTAGGCTATGGGGCCCTTGCAACTCTCACTGAGATTTGTTCATCTCGCTCTGCTGAGCATAACAGAGTTGCCCTGGTTTGCAGCCTCCCTTTAAAGGAGTGGATCCTACCACTAACCTGGAAACCAATTACCTTGAAATGGCTGATATAGCAGCTTACAGTCTCTCTCTCTGAATACATTACCCTTTCAATAAATGTGAAAGTGTTTTACACTACATATTCAGGCTTGGAATTCATGTACAGAGCTGTTAGAAAAACTTTGCTCAATGTCTTTGTCTAACACCCCCCCTCCTCCACAGTATTGGCAACCTCCACCCCTATTTAAGTGGAGTGGTACAGCCCTGTTCTGTTTGACTTGCACTGTCACGACCTGGCCCGTAGGCAATGACTAATTGAGGAGGACACATGGTAGGGGTATAAATAATAATAATTTATTAACTAAAAGGGTTAACTCATATTTACAAGAGTATGAGGTGTGTAAGTCAGTAATCAGTAGTGTCAGCAATGCATGTATGTGTGGTAAGTATGATGTGGGGTGTTGTAAAGAGTGTAAACTCAAAGGAACTGAACAAACAAAGGGTGCTGTCGTCTGGGGAGGGAGAGAGAGACTGGCTTTCCACTCAGTCTTTTATGGGGAGCCAGGGAGCACTGGCCAGGTGCTCCCAATGCACCTAATCATCAGGCTCCATTGGCCGACACCCATAGGCTCTGTGGAAGAAGCACACATACAGGGATCCACCATACATAGGGCTACACGTGTGTGTGTGCGTGCGTGCGTGTGTGCAATGTCTTTAAGCAGATTGCATATGTCTATAGGGCACGGGCTGCCCCGTGACAAAGTGGTTCCCAAATCCTACAGTCTTTTGCATACATGTTGTGTAGAGGCCAATTTGTGCTTGTTGTGATGGTCTATATACAACGTGTACTATAGCCAACTATATAATAATAGACACAGGTACAAGATATAACTTTCAGCTTAACGCGGGAGCTTGTTTTATTCACTCTCTCTGTAGGAGTACCGGCGATCAACTGACATCCGGTCTAGTGCTTGTCACAATAAGGTGTCTCATAACGTGTATCTCCAACTTCACAATAAGAGCTTATGTTGTGATCAGTATCAAACATTACAGTGCTTTTACCTATAACCACCGATTAGTGTAAAACTTTGTATGCACACTTCCCAGAGGCCAAGGAAAAACCTGTGCCCTGCATTTTTCACATCTGCCATTTATAGCGCAACCAGAAGGCAGACTTACAGTATGTAAAACACATTCTTCGATATTACTCCTTCAAATTTTATCCGAAAATCACACAAATCAGTACACAGTATCTCTACAGTGATGTGATCATGACGGATTTGTCCGATATATTCTATCTAATTGGCTAAAATTGAATTCCAAGGTTTGCAGGATTGCTCCTTTTTGAACAAATTGTCTCAAACGCAGCCTGCTATGTGTGTGAGATTTTGCACACACATTCCCACTAGGCCAAGGAACAGATGCCACCCTTCTCACATGTCACCAGTAGGCCAAAAAAACACCTGACCTGTTCGGAAGAACACTGCTTCTAGTTTCTCTTTGATGTCTTCTTTGCTTTCCCTTGATGCTTTTGCCTTGGCCACTTTATCGCTGCTTGCAGCTATATTTATTATTACTATTATGCAGTAGGCCTATAGTCATTATTGGCACAATCGTGCGGATCAAAGTCACACCAACATTTGGCTTGCTTGTACCTGTACGAGTGACAAACAACCCCCTCTTGTGATTGATTGAACCTTTCATCTTGCGTCTCTCGCAACTGACCTATTTTCCCGTATTGTCTGGGAGCAGTGACATGGCTCCCTGTCCACTGATTGGCCAAGGGCTGTCTCAGGTGTGTGCAGGTCAGTCTGGTTCAGCGGGGAGCGCTTCTATTTGCGGCCCACGGTGTTGCAGCTGACAGAGAGAGAGAGAGGGGGGTGGGGGGCGACGACGGACACTGGCACATGCAGTCTGCATTTTTACTTAAGCAAAAGTAGCAATACTGCAATATAGAAATACTCTGTTACAAGTAAAAGTCTGGGATTCAAAATGTACATATAGTGTTCTTATAACTGCGATGATATTTGAACGTTTTTTTGCTTGCTATTTGCTATCTCCATGAAGTGAATACCAAGGACTTCCGACGTAAACAAGACCGTAAAAGGACTTATTTGGGATGCTTCTTTGTTTTTATTGTATTGACTATACTTGTACTGTTATCCATTTTTGTCTAATAAAATATTCAATCAAAAAGTACAAATACCTCAACATTGCACTCAAGTACAGTACTTAAGTAAATGTTCTTAGTTACTTTACACCACTTGGGGGGAGCGAGTGAGGATATTGGTTCAGTTCTGATGCGGTTGTCTGCTTTGCCCACAGTGCATTATGTCGAAGGCAAACAGCATGTCGGCAGCGCAGCGGCCTACTTAAAGAAAGTCACAGCAAACTCCGTAAGTCTAAGGTTAATGTACTATTTAAATTCTCAGACCTGACAGCGTGACGAAAGGATAATGGAGAACGCTGCGTTGCCCTGCGTCGTGTCTATTTTTTGAATTAGCCTGCCTTTGCCGTTCCCGCTTTCCCCTTTTAACGAATTCAGCGTTCAAGGCTTACAGGAAAGTTTCTGGGGGAATGTTAATAAAGCAACCTGGTTCGATAATCTATCGACGCTGAATTGCTTAGCATCCCATTTGGAGCCAGTCAGTCAGTGGCTCCTCCAGCCGCTAACCTGTTGACGCACATAAACATTTCCCCGCCAGTCCCAGTGCAGCCTCAGATCGGTATATGGAGCGCATTCTAATCCTCTTATCCGGCAGCAAATGTACTTACTTTATCTCATCTGCGCCGCGGCCTGTAAGCAATTAGAGTGGGCCATGTCAAACCTTGCCCACAGGAGCGCCGGGTATTTGGGGAGGTCTAATTAGACGAGTATATAGCAACCACCCCTGGCTCAGACTGCATATGAGCTCAGCCCTAGCTGCCACTCTCGTCCTACAGCAGGGGTCCCTCAACAGGGGGTCCGGGACCCCTAGGGGGTCCTCAGAGTTACTACAGGGGGTCCATCAAATCTTTGTGTGATAGAAACCTTTTTCTCCTTTTTTATATTAACCACTTGAACCCTTGTGTACTTATTCTGAGAACTTGAGCCAAAAATAGCCGGTCTACAAGCTCACAACTCTTGTAGATCGACTATTTTTATTTGGCATAGGTGGGGATAGAGGGGATAGAGGGGAAAAAGAGCACATAGTGAAAGGTTAAGTTTATTAATTATTGACAGTTCAAAACGTTGAAGACCCCTGTCCTACAGTATACTCACGCACAATCTAGGGCTTGTTATTTTCTAAAAGTATTGTTTTTCTTTTGATGAATTGAACAATTGAATTGGTTTAAAAATATATACATTTCTTTATTTATATTTCTTTGTTTCTATATCAGCAAATCGACACAAAACATTCAAACTGGGTTGTTGTTCTTTGGGGGGGGGGGGGGGGGGGGGGGGGATTAGATATTTTGGGGCTTTTCTGTGTTTTATTTGGATATTACAGTGTATAGTGACAGGAAACAGGACGCGGAGGAACGTGCAGAAAGGGTCCGCCAGGCTTGGGGAATCAAACCTGGGACTCGCTGTCAGGGTACATCAGAGCCCATATGTGGTATACGTGCCTTAACCACGAGGCCATCGCTCCCACTCGGAATTGATTTTTATAATCAACAAAATCAATTACTCTCATTACCCACTTAAGCCCTGTTTTATGTGCACGCATACAGTGGTGTCTCGCAATTTGTTTTGCCATTGCATTCTTTTTTAAATACAGTCTTTTAAAAGGTGGTTCTATTATTTCTTATTATTATTTTCAAAATCTAAAAAAACTGGTCAAACATTGGTCAAATTGTCAAATAATAAAAGTGAACAAACATTAAAAAACAAAAACAAAAAAAACTATAGCTGATCTACAAGCTCACAACGCCTGAGCTTGAGCCAAAATGATTATTTTGGGGTGGTTTCCAGTTCAAATATGATTTTTATTATTTACTTATTTTGTGTGTGTGGGTGGGGGGGGGGGGGGGGCATGGTCTGAAAAGGGTCATTCAAGGCAGGGTCTCAGAAAAACAACATCCACCACAGAGTGTGTGTGTGTGTGTGTGTGTGTGTGTGTGTGTGTGTGTGTGTGTGTGTGTGTGTGTGTGTGTGTGTGTGCGCGCGCGCGCTGCGTGCGTGCGTGCGTGCGTGCGTGTGTGTGTGTGTGTGTACTGTGTGTGTCACTGTATAATGTATATTGACAGTTGCTTAGATAAACTTAACAGAAAAAAAAGAAAGAAAAAACAGTACGCCGCTACAGCCACACTGTGTCAAGGGACCCTCCTGACCGCAGGTTCTTCTCAACGTGATGAAACCTTATTGACTTCCTGTGAACTGTAAGTCACTGCAACCCCCCACAAACACACCCCCACCACGTCCCCCCTCCCCCTCTCCCCAGAGACCACCTCTCCATTCAATGTTCATCATTTCACTATACTCCACCACGACCCCTCCCCCTTTTACTGTCCTTTTATAGCTTCTCATCCTATTTTTATTCATCGTCCTCTTCTTCAGCCTGTCAATCAACTGTAAAGAATGGTGCTGAAGAGAGAGGACACAGAGTGAGGAGGAGGAGAGAGAGAGAGAGAGAAGAAAAGAGAAATCCGAGATGGAAACAGGTTGGTTTTCAGTGGTTCTCAACCTTTTCAGGCCGCAACCCCCAAAATAATCATATTTTAACTGGGGACCCCCCCCCGCCCCCCCCCCCCCCACCCTGACGAGCACTAAGAGTTGAGGCATTACATTTTGTATATCACGGTTCTATTGTGAAAATAGCAGATATACATGATGACAATGCCTCGTGTTTGTAGATCGGCTATTTTCACAATTTTGGCCTATAATATTTGACAATTTGGCCAATGTTTAATTTGTCATTTCAGAGGTACTAAAAAGTCCTTTAATTGTCACTTTAGAAATGTGCTATACACTTAAACTTTATGTTCGTTGGTTTACTGTTTGGTGAGAAAACAGTGTTGAACATTAAACAAATCTGGGGACCTCGTGCTCCAGAACGGATGCAAAAGTGGTCATGGAGGACCACCGCCACTGCAGCACACATAAATTGCCGTAACTCGTGCTAGGAGCGACCGGGAGAGCCTGGGCCTGTACCCACGTGTCCGCCTCGGCAGCGCGGAGACAGCCGTGTGTACAGCGCCACCTAGCGGCGGACCCCCGCCACTGCAGCCCGCTAAAAAGGCTGTAACATGTGACCTGACGGGCGCTTATCTCCCGATTAGGGAGTCTTACTGGTTATTTATTGCATGAAGCCTGCTGTCCAATGCAGATGGCATCAGGTGATGATATCTGTTAATCTCCACTGCTTGCCGCAAAACGTCCCCCTCCATTATTTACAAACACACAAGCAATTAGCGTTGACCTTATTAGCGATTCAATTTACTCATTTATTCTTCCAGCCACGTTGACGGATAGACGGCCGCAGCCAATCTAACATCTGCTGCACAATTTATCGCGTCCCATTGTATAATTCATTACTTTCCCATGAAGTTATTCAACATCCAATTTTGAGCAGTGAAATTAATCGTATGACTGCAGGCTAGAATCTGTCATCTCTGACTTGACATGAAACAGAATTCAAGCTATTTGGAGCGGTGGTTCTCAAACAAGGACCCCAACAAATTGACACATTTGAGAAGATCTTTATCCCCATAAAAGAAGATATTTCACCACCGCAGAGGTTGTGGGTTCCAATCCACCGCGGTGCATCCGGCTTTGTCGTGCGTCTACACCAGGGGTCTCGGACAGGGGGTCCAGGACCCCTAGGGCGTCCTCAGAGTTACTACAGGGGGTCCTCCAAATCTTTGTGTGATTTTTTTCACCTTTTTTATATTAACCACTTGAACCCTAGCATCCATATTCTGAGAACTTTAGCCAAAAATAGCAGATCTACAAGCTCACAACGCCTCGCAGCGCGAGGCATTGTGAGCTTGTAGATCGGCTTGTAGGTCGGCTATTTTCGGCAAAGAGCTTGGGTGTCGAGCGGAAAAAGAGTGGACTAAGTACAGTCTGAAAGGTGACGTTTATTACTTATTGATGATTCAAGTGGTTAAATATCTGAAAACACAAATTGACATGAATCCAAAATACACTGATGATTGTGCTGTCCTTGGCCTGAAAACGTTGAAGACCCCTGGTCTACACAGTTGGCCCGTGTTCGGGGGAGGGAAGCTGGGCGGGGGAGGCACCTGTCAGCTGTCAGTGTTGGGTGGGAGGAGTAGGACGAAGGCTCTACTGTACGTGCTCCTGGTGGGGGCTCCTCACTGGCAGGTGAGTGAGTAGGATATGCAACAGCAGTGACGACACGGAAATGTGTGTGGGGAGGAATCAATTGGCATAACGACTAAATTGGGAAGAAAAATGGGGTTAAATAATTGGCAACTCTACTTTTTTTAAAGAGACAAAAAAATATTTTTTGTTATCAGATTAGATTCTGTACATAATTCTACATCTAGGTGGGGAGATAACAGTGGTGAGAATGATACATTCTCTCATTGAGCCAACTTCTAGCTGTGAAATAATAGTTAGATTAAAAGGTGCTGTGCTGTAAGTTATATTTATTTGGTTAAAACAAAACGTTTATTGCAAGTCACTGCTATAGAGTGTTTCTCTCCAGCTCTTTATAGTAAACAGAAAATGCAATTTCAATAAGATTTCAATGAATTTCTTTCTTACCTTTTTTTATCACCTATTTTGGATGAAATTGTCACTGTATATCTCTTTCCTGACCTTCAAAAATATTTTCTGTTTACAGGTACTATAGGGCAGGAGAGACCGAAGGTCCCCTGTTATTGAACAGTCTACTCTATAGCAATGATTACTATGGAATAGAGCTAGTTAACACTTACTGTACGTTAACAAAACAAAATCACTTACAGTATTTTTAACCACTTGAATAGTGTCTATTCTGGGACAAACATTTGGAAAAGATCTACAAACTCACAACGCGTCACTTTGCGAAGTTTTGTGAGCTTGTGTGTCTGCTATTTTAGTCTTCGCCTATTGTTGACATGGCCAGGAGGACAAGCCCAGGGGGACATTCACATTCTCATAGGGACGCTATAGGGTTCATGTGGTTAACCAGAGAATATAATTAGCCTAATGACAAAGCAGAATCAAATGTCTGTTGTGAATAAGGGAGGAATGTAGCGTGTCGTTGGCAAGGAGTTTTGTTTTTGTAAACAATTTGAGTACTTAGATAAGCGCTATAAAAATGCAATTCATTATTATTATTCATTATACTGTGCATTTGATGCAGCTGAGTGTCTAATGGTGAACCAAATACTATTTATTCAGTTCTCTTTGTGTTCACTTCAAGAGCATTATATCACTCAACTCAAGCACTTTGTTCATGTTGGTGCAGCCCCAGGGTTGTCTTTTCATGAATGATTAAGCAAAATTTTGAAAAAAGAAATTTTCTCAAACCACAACACGCAATTGACACAACCATACACAGAGGGGCGACTGCCCATAAGGGTTAGAGATAGGGTTAGTAATAGGGCGAGTCGGACCAACGCAACGTCGGAGAAATGACACGGCGCCACACAGAAGTAAAACACTGCAAATACAACTTTGGCACACACATTTTTCTCTACAGAAAACTCCCATTCAGAGTGGAATATCTTTGGAAACGCTACGCCTTGCATCTCCTTGTAAAGCTGTGATGTGAAAATAAAAGTTGATTCTGATTCTGATTCTGAAGGAGTGTTGACTTACAAAACCCTAACAAGTCCCAAACTGTAGAACACATGCACTGCCTAGTGCTGACAGGGATGACAGCAGAAGACAGTGCAGGTAACGCTGGGTGGGGTGTGTGCATGTGTTCCTGGATGAAATCATGGGCTCCTCCACGGGTAGCAACAACTCTGAAAGCTGCGACGATGCCATTCGTTGTCGTCCTAGTCATATCGTGTGTACAGAGTCCAATTTGTGAAAGCTCTGATTGCTTCTGACTTACATGTAATAAGACTGCCAATTTGTTACCCGTCATCATACCCCTCAGTTAATCTTGACATGAGCTGTGAGTTTACGTCCATGGGAGCAATTTCTTGTGATTTTCCAGAAATGCGGGCTGAATATTTGGGTAGGCTCCAGGAAAGCAGTGGCACATAAGTTACCATGGAGATGGATTCTGTGCCAGGCTTGGTGAATCCTGGTGTCTCATCTGTTCAGCCAGCAGTCAGTCCCACCGGAAACCAATGTGTTTTTCCACAGTCATTCCATGTTATTATGTGTGTGTCTGCTGTGTCTTTGCCTTATTATTTTATGAATCTGTGTCTTAACACAGATACCTCAGGTATTCAGTCGAATACTGTTATTATTTCACCCATTAAGAACTCTATTCTACAAATGCCCTCTAAAATCAGTAGTTCTGATTAATTCCCCCCCCCCCCCCCCCCCCCCCGAAAATAGCAGATGTACGAGCTTGTATTTCTGCTATTTTTGAATAGCCAAGCTAAAAATCTAAAACGACACAGATGCTTTCCCAGTTTTAATGGGTATTTATTTTTCAGGGGGATTCACGTGATAGTACGTGTTACTTTCTCGTATTGTGCTTATGAACGCCACTGTTGATATCGTTGAGTTTTGATGAATATATTGTTTCAGCTGCTGTCTGGAAAAAGTTGCAAAGGTGATTTCAGTGACTTCAGTGATAAGGGCATTATATGAAGCCCCAATATCCATGTTCGTGTATCTTCCTTCACGACGGCGTGCACTTTCTCAGACATCATCGATGAGAAAGCAGAGAAGGGCTTTCCAACGGGACGGTTGGGATCAACTGACCTTTCCTGACAACTACTGTACCTGCGTGAGCCGCTATTGATTTTCTGGGGATGACATACCGATACGGATGTTCGTACTGTATATTAAATATCACATATTAGCATAGCATATCACGTTGATAGATAGATGTCTGATATCACATTAGACTGACACAGCATTCCAAGATATGGGCTTAATATTGATGACATCGTGGATCTCCATATATGGGCATAAAAGGGACAAGGACGGAATGGTTAGCACATAGTCAGGTCCCTTATGCTTTGATTTATACTTTTGTTGGATTTTTGTGAAGATTTGCTAAACTATACATTTTTGGAAAGGTTATTGTCTAAGGAATCAGAAAATCAATGTTTCCATTTGCCCAGATGTGTTTATGGTGGCCATATTGGAAGTTACAAAATTGCCACCATAAAATTACGTTTTGTAATATCTCAGCCTCTAAATAAGCTGGAACATTGATTTTAACTGCTAAACCTACATTTTCAGGGTCAAGGAATCCAATGGTGGTAGTTATAAATCTCAAATAATTACAACATTAACCCTTAGATGCATGACTGGGTCCAAAACGGCCTGGCGTAGTTGTTTTCTTGCATTATTATTATTATTATTATTATTTCTGAAGATTTGCAAAACGATACATTTTTGTTAAGGATATTGTCTAAGGAATCAGAAAATACATATCCCATTTGCCCAGAAGTCTGCGGCAGCCATATTGGAATTGACAAAATGGCCGCTGTAAAATGTATGTTTTGTAATATCTTGACTTAAATAACATGGAACCTACAGTTTCAGGGTCAAGGAATCCAATGGTTCAAGTTATCATTAATTATTTTGTAACATCCCATTGAAATGCATAATCCACCATATGGGTAAAAAATGGCACAGCTCAGGCAGTCAGTCAGAGTTATTTTTATTGAGATGTATTTTAGTAGTGAACTTTGGATGTTTGTGTTACCATTTTGAACATCATGACATGTGTAATCATATACAGTTTCTAGCATCATCATAATCATGTTCATCACTTCAGATTTACACTTGTATTGGACCATCTCAAGGATGGCCTTTGGGGCTGGGAGGACCTCTGTGGTTGTTGGTTTCAGCATGCCAATCAAGTGTTTGAAATACCCATTTCGCAGGGGATCTAGCTGTGGATCCTTCAGTGCAATGGCTGCTTGTGTCCATGCCCTTGTTTGGACATGGACCCTGAAGATGCTCTGCTTCAGAGCTCCAGGTGTTTGCAGAACAGATGCCATGGCATTGCAGGGATTGTGTTGATGTTGATGCATATACAAAGGACTCCAGTGTTGACAGCATTTATTCCATAATTTCAGCTTCATCCAGTCTGCAGAGCATTGTTAACATCTTCATCTGTTTTGAGGTAGACAGGGAAATCTCGCTCTTTCAACAACGCAACATTTCGACAACGGAGCGTCGGCAGGATATTGACTCACCCCACGGAGGTTAGGGTTTGGGTTAGGTTTGGTTGTCGAAAAGATGACATGTAGAAACAGCGACATGCTCCCAAGGTAGGCTCTGCAGCTAGGTTGCCTTGCCTATACAGGAGAACCTCCCTGTGTGACAGGGAGCGTGTCGCTATTTCTACAAGTCATCTTTTCAACAACCTAACCCTAACCTCGGTGGGGTGAGTAGCTAGATTTCACCTGTGTGACAAGAGAAGATATGCCCCATGAAGACCAGCCACCTCAAGCTAGAGATTCTACCCACCAAGATGCAACAGATACAGGGTTTACAGTCATTAGACAGCACTAGTGGATGGCATGGTGCTTGTGCAGAAGCTGAGCAAAAGAACTGTGACCGTAGTGACAGTCAAGGATCTGAGTGGCTTCTTCAATGACAGACTGATGCAACTAACACAAGATTATGACAAAAGATTCTCTGAAGAGTGCAACCAGAGATAAACAAAGACAAGTAGAAGCTTCTATTAAGTATCAAGTCAGAGATGACACCAACATCAAACACATATGTGTTATGTGTCTGAGGTTGGTGTCAGACTAAGGCTGATCTGACTATCTTGCTGCCAAAACTCTAGAGTACAACAGGGGATCTTCCAAGCTGATCATCACATCTGCTTCTAGATACATTTAGACCTGGTCTTTGAAGAAAATAACCACAAAGAAGGAAAACCAACCTAATGCCCAGATCTAGCTCAAAACAGATGAAGACGTTATCAATGCTTTTTAGATGCTTTTGGATGAAGCAAAGGTGACAGAAGGAATGATGTCAACACTGGAGTCCTTATATGTGCAGCTTACTCACCCAAGAGAAACAACATCAAGACCATTCCTGAACTGCGATGGCATACTGTTCTGCAAACATAGAGCAGAAAGTGACAAGCTCCCTCCAACACCTGGAGCTCTGAAGCAGCACAATCATGAGAGTCCATGTCTAAACAAGGGCATTGACACAAGCAGCCATTGCTCTGAAGGATCCACAGCTGGATCCCCTGCAAAATGGGTACTTCAAACACTTTATTGGCATGCTGAAACCAAGGCCACAGAAGTCCTCCCGGGCCCAAAGGCCATCCTTGAGATGGTCCAATGCAAGTCTGAATCTGACTGTTCTTCTAGCAGATGTTCCTAAGAAGCTAAGCCTGTATTGACATGTGTCATTGCAGCAGCCATTCCAGAACGTTGATGATTCCCAAGCTCTGATGCACAAAAGTGATGATTGTTGTTGCGACCGAACGTCGCAGTATACCATGAGAAATGTTGCAGCTTGTCTCCCTCTGTGTCAGTGCTTCCTTCAGTCAGTCAGTATCATCATGCTCTGATGTCACTGTGATGTAGGGGAACCACTCTTAACAGAATGGGTTTGCTGCTCTGACATCACACTCCTGGCTTCATGTCCCTTGTATGCCCATATATTTTATACCCATATACATGCCCATATATGGGCATGTTCTGACATAATATGGGCATTCCCATATCACACTTGCACATTAATTACGTCCTTGTCAGGTCTATGCCCATATATGGAGATCACTGTCCCGATGTCTTCAATATTAAGGGCTTATCTGGCAATGCCCATATACAGTATGGGCATGTTCTGCCAATTTCAACAGGCACTGTTGAGATTGAGTAACTGGTCCGATATACATCACTGGCCAGATAGCCAAGAATTGGCCTTTAGGGCAAGGTCGCATGTCGCCCTGAGGCGTCTTACTAGTAATGATTATGATGATGCATAGAGACTGTCTATGATTTTACACATGTCATGATGTTTAAGATGGTTACACAAACATTTAAAGTTCACAGTTAAATATAATAGAACTCTGAGTTGGTGTCTGACTTACTGCCTGGGCTGTGTCGGTTTTTTACTCATATGGTGGATTATGTATTTCAATGGGATGATACAAAAATGAAATGATAATTGGACCATTTGATTCCTTGACCCTGAAAATATACAGTAGGTTTAGCCATTAAAATCAATGTTCCGTCTTATTTAGAAGCCAAGATATGACAAAACATATTCCAATATGGCCGCCATAAACACCTCTGGGCAAATGGAAACATAGATTTTCTGATTCCTTAGATAATAATCTTTCCAAAAAAATTATAGTTTTGGTAAATCTTCAAAATAATCTGTCAAAATTACTTGGTGAAACTAAAATTGCAAGAAAACAATCACACCAGGCCGTTATGGACTCAGTCATGCATCTAAGGGTTATTTTGTAATTATTTGAGATTTATAACTACCACCATTGGATTCCTTGACCCTGGAAATGTAGGTTTAGTAGTTGAAATCAATGTTCCAGCTTATTTAGCGGCCGAGATATTACAAAAAGTAATTTTATGGTGGCCATTTTGTAAATTCCAATATGGCCGCCATAAACACACCTGGGCAAATGGAAACATTGATTTTCTGATTCCTTAGACTATAACCTTTCCAAAAATGTATAGTTTTACAAATCTTCACAAAAATCCAACAAAAATAGATAAGGGACCTGACTAACAGCTCCAATAGGGACAGGGACTGACAGATACAGAGATATTTGCAAGTGTGACTCGCCTAAAGGCAACCACACTTGCAATTTCCAATTTGCATCTTTCTAGTTTATTCTTTTTTGTGTCTATACAAAGTGTCTATACAGTAACTGTGTAATTTTAACATAGTTGAGGTTCTTCCGTGAGCCCCTTTGGGTTTCTGACTTCTCACGTACAGTATTTGCTTACGTATTATGTTATTCTGATATATATATACGGTATATAAAAAAATCATTGTGCTGAGTGCTGATAAATAAATTGCTCCACGACTGGCTGGGTCCCAAAACTCAGCACCATACAAGACATACGGTACCACATGTTTTGGCATGTTTTTATATGCGGTTTATGAGATGCAGAAAATCGGAGCGAAAGCCACTGTTTGATAGATAGATAGATAGATAGATAGATACCTTTATTATCCCAAGGGGGAAATTCAGTTTGCCAATCCATTAGAAGATTCCATGGCATTGAAAAGGAAAGGAGGTAGTTGGCCCCTTCATTAATCCCGAGGGAATTACAGTTACACCCAGCTGACCAGAGCTGCTTGCAATGGAGGGAGGTTCTTGCTTAGAGACCATTCAACACTTATGATGGGCGGTGGTGGTGAACTGCAGTGACCCTCTGATTAGATGGCCTCTAACTACCCTAACACCTAATGTAGCAGTTGTGGCCCAGAGCCTCTGCCTGATGAGCTAAAAAAGACTAATATCTCCCCTGGCCTAGAGCAGTGGTTCTCAACCTGTGGGTTGGGACCCCCAGGTGGGTCCCCAAATTATTTTGGGGGGTCCACAGATGATTAGCTTAATGTGCAACATTGTTTTCTCTCTCAACAGTAAACAAACCAACATAGAGTTTAAGTGTATATAGAGGGTATATGCACATTTCTAAATGGTGGAGAGTTATTGATAACCAAATAGATCCTTATAGATCTTTAACTCTTGAGAGTGTAAAATGAAACCAGATTTGGTTTAATTTTAAGCTCTAAACTAGTTCATGTTTTTATGCTCTAAACTAGTTAATATTGTTAAAGATTTACATTACTTAAAGCCAAGGACAACTTCAGTACTTTTCTCTCCCCAGAGCCCTCCTATGAGAGTAGAAAATGTGTGCTATTTAATCATGAACAGTAGTGAGGACCAATTATATGAAGATATAAGTTGAATATTTGTTGAAAAGTGGTGAAGTCGCCTTTAACTTACAAGAAGTCTACACAATTATAGAATGTAGAAGAATTGTTACGTTTGCCTGTTATCACTCCTATGGCACCACATCAATACAGCATGGAATTGTAGACTAAATCTTATTCAATAAAAAGTTTTGGGTCTGAAATCTCATCAAATGGTGATCTGTGGCCATAGGGCTTGGGGAAATATAAAAATGTATTTAAAAATACAATTATTCTTTAAAGAAATATAAATAATAATCGCGATAATTAACTCGAAACTGCGGTATGGCGGTATTGCAGTTATTGCACGCAGCTCGCCCAATAAATAATGGACCTTGATATGAAAAACTAAAGTGTTATTGAGTGGGCCTATAGTCACCTATTTGTCACCCGAATGACTAGCACATGGCCTTGTGGTCAGAGTGACTTCCCTAAAGATTGGTAGGTAGGGGATCAATCCCCAACCTAGTCATACCAAAGATTATCAGAAATGTTGTACCCAATGCCTCACTGCTTGGCATTCAGCACGAAGGGGTTGGATTGGGGGTACAGTAAGTCCCTGCGAAATACAGTACTACCATGTCCAGGCAGGAAGTGTACGAAGCTGAGTCATGCTATACGGAAACAGGAGATACCCTATGGTTCATCAACTACTTTACTGGACAGGATTGTACACACATCTGGATAGCCCCCCTCCCTCAACCGCCAGAGCCTATGTGGTATGCACCTGGACCTGGATTTTCAGCGGGCGGCGGTCGCCCGCTGAAAATCGTATATTTTTACATTACTGTACATAACAAGAACCCCAAAAGGGGTCCCCTCTTTTTTAAGGTAAAAACACCAAAAGGGGGTTTTAAATAATCTAGTTGCAAAGTGGCTTGGCTTGACAATGACCCCAGCTGGAGCTTTTGTGCCTGCATGCAAAAGTTTACACAGCGACTAGCACATGCCACACAAAGCACCTTGAACGCCTTCCAAAAAGTTTCATCCTGCTATTTCTGTGCTGTGGTCGAAACTGTTGCACAGTTGGGAGTCCTCAGGTGAATTCTGTTGGCGAGACATGGGTTATGCCTGGGAGCAGTCCCTTTGCAGACCCTCAGGCAGCAGCACAGCACACATACAAACCCCAAAGCCGTCCATGCAATAGCAAAGGGCCCAGATAGAAATGTCATCATAACATTGCGTGTCTCCGGAAGGACCGGGCTCCCAGAGTGGCCATGGAGACAGACTGGTACAACGCTGCAAATATATCGGGCAGAAACCTTGTATCTCCAAGTTTGTACTTTTTTTTCTTCCTAAAGTAAAGCCCTGCTTCATCATACTAGTAAGACGCCTCAGGGCGACATGCAACCTTGCCCCTAAAGGCCATCTAGCCAGTGATGTATATCGGACCAGTTACCCATATGGAGACCCCTGGTACCCATATATGGAGATCCATGTACTGTATATGGTACATCCCTTTTATGCCCATACATGGAGATCTATGTCTGAGATATGGGCTCTCTTCCTCCATATATGGGCATTCCCATATGAAGTCCTGTTAGATATGGGATTAATATTGATGACATCAGGGATCTCCATTTATGGGCATGAAAGGGATTCTGTTAGAGTGGTTCCCATGACATCACAACATACAATCCCTTTTATGCCCATACATGGAGATCCCTACATGTCTTGGCCATCTGGCCAGTGATGTATATCGATGACATCATGGATATTCATATGGGCATAAAAGGGATTCTGGGGAATACCCATATATGGACTTTTACACAGGTTTTCATAGTAAACAAGACGGTCGTGCAAAAATAGTGAAAATGGCAGATCTACAAGCACACAATGCCTCACGGTGCGAGGCGCTGTGTCCTTGTAGATCAGCTATTTTCACTATTTAAAATGATTAACACATTGACCGCCATTTTAACATACCTCCGTACTCCCACCTGCCATTCGTCTCCATAGACTTCCATGTAATTGGGTGTGCACGGATCATGCACACCCATGCCTAGATAATGCACCACGTGTGTCCACATTGCTCACAGCTTTCAAACAAAAAAATCCGAATGGAAATCCGTTCAGGCATTCATGAGATAACAGCCACTATGTTTAACAAAGATGGCTGCCAAAATGGCTGCCATGCTTGAAAGATGGGGTTGCTATGGGGGTTAAACATGCAATTTCGCGATTGCTATCATGCCTACTCCATTTTTGGGTTCAAAAATTTTTTTTGATTTTTTTTTTTTTTTTTTAATTCTCGGGACTATCGGGCCTGGCGGGGAAAGACATTGGAATAATCTCGGGACTATCGGGCCTGGCAGGGAATGAGTTAATACAAAACGAACGGCGTGAACAAACTGGTCAGAGACAAGATTTTATTTATTGCTGTTACTGTAGATGTATTCTCTAGTCTAAAAGAATAGTTCACCAAAAATAAAATAAATAATAGGGTGCACGAAGCCTTGAATTCATGGAGATTTGTTTTGTTTTTGTCGCAGTCCCAAACCAATAATTTGATGACCAGCGGAAAGAAGCTTATGTCTCTATGACTCTGCAAGTGATCAATTTGTTGGCTTAGGAATGCGACAAAAACAAAACAATCTCCATGAACTCAAGGTTTCATGGTGTGTGTAATTGACAAACTAGAAAATAAAATTTCTAAGAAATTTTAAGTGTGCCTGCAGCTCGCTAAGTCTGTGCAACCTTGTGTAGCGGTTGGTGTTAGTGTTTCGTTTTGAGAGGGTCGTTCCCCCTGAAAAACACGTTTTGGCATGAAACGGTTACGTTTTGCGCGTTTATGGTGCCCCCTATGGGTCGAAGTGGAAATGCTTTTGGGTATATGTTCAGTATAGCGCCCCCCACTTGTGGTTAAAATTTGGTGTTGACTGGATGTTTCGTTTGTGATTTATGGCTACTTCTTACAAAACGGGCTCCTCCCGCTAACTTTGGAACCCTGTTACGGAAGAACGGTATGGACTATCAAAATATCGTTTAAATTTGTTTATCGCATGAGTCCATAGATCGTGTGTATCGATTTCTGTGAAATTTGGAGAAAATATGTAGGAAAAGGAGCAAAAAGTGTGTTTTGAAGAAAATTCAAAATGGCGGAAAATCTATCCTGACGCAAATGGGCGTGGCCTATATGAGGAGATGCGTCATGACCCAAGGAATCCAGGGAAAAAGGAATTTTAATTTTCCGACCCACGGTTCAAGAGTTACAAGCCGAAAGGTAAAGTGGACTGTTATAGCGCCACCATGAGGCCAACTGACGAAATTATTTTTTATTTAATCCTTGATATCATTATAAATCTCCTCTCCAAGTTTTGAAACTGTAGCCCCTATGGTTTGCAAGAAAAAAAATATTGAATGTGAGTTTTTGCGATTCCCATTATAAGTCAATGGGTAAAATGAATTCACTAATAAATTAATATCAATTAAACGATACAACTTTTCTCTTAGAAAAGTAATAGCACCCCATTCCCGGCCGAGCCGCACGTTTTGATGTATATATTGCGGCGGTGGCGTAAATCGCGCGGCACTTATTACGTGCCGAAATTTTGTGGCGACATTATGTACTTACTTAAGTATGGCGGATTACAATAAGTGTTTTGCCATTGCATGGCAGGCACACTTAATAAGTAATTTTTTGAGTGAACACTACTCCTTGAGTCCTTTAACAGTGCAGGCACACACGCGCGCACACACACACACGCACACACACACACACACACACACACACACACACACACACACACACACACACACACAATAGTGAACAGCAGCAACAGGAGACCGGCTCAGTGTCTCAGGTCTCACTCTGCCAAGGAAGAGAAGGGCAGCCACATTGTGTGAGAGGGTGCATGTAAACCAAGCCAGCCGTGGATCAAATCTGGTTCACGTGCCCGCTACGGGAAAATCCTCATTGTTAATTCATCCGTTTATAACTCTCGAGTACAAATGTTAAGGGGGCATTTGATTACATGCTCAGAGTTAAATTAAGACTGAGGCTTTTTACGGCACACAGAATGTCAACTAAATTTGCAATGTGAATGGCGACAGGCTATTTTTCCACAATTCGGGCATGTGTTCCCAATCTAGTGTAAATATTTTATTTTTATTGTGCCTAATATGGAAGACTCCAAAAACATGTTAGATACTTATTCCATAAGTGGTTAGTTATTAGTACAGCAATTGTTTTATGCTATTGTTTTTGGTCGATTCTGTGATGAAAAAACGTGGAATAATATGTGCACCTTAAAGATGAGGTGCCATGATTTTTTCCCCCCATAAATGATGATGATGATGATGATGATCAGGTATTATGATTATACTAGGAGGAAGATTATTTCCAAAAAGTCTACAGAAAGGGTTAAAATTACGTTTTTGTTATTTATTCCTGGTTGTCAGGTGGGTGGTGACCCAGCTGAAGTGTTGGGTGTATGGTAAAGGGGGAGGGGATGAGTTTATGATGTCATTAACACAGTGTTTTTCTGTTGGGCCTTTTGACTCAGAGGCTTTCAGCTTTCAGGAAGAAACCGAAAATACACAGGGAAGACAAATGACACATTATAACCCCACCCGGTGGAAAAAAGTACAAAACTATGGCTCTTTAATGGTTGTCTTAGGTTCCCACACATACTAACAGAGAAAAGTTTTGCAGTCAAAATACCACAACTGTAAAAAGGGTTTCTTCCCTCTCATTCTCTCTCCTTCGGGAGAGAACCACCTGTCCACACGATATGCCGCGTTTATTCTTCCCACCTGTGTGCTCAGCTCATGCAATTATCTTAGAAAGATTGAATCATGTCTCTCACTCCTTTTGCATCAACATCCAGAACCGAACCAGAATTCCTCGAGAGTGCAGCACATTTTGTGAATAACGATTAAAGCAAAAACACAAAACTAAAAGTCTCTTAAAAGTCCATCTGTGCTGCTGTCCGCAACGCAAAGTGGCTCCCAGTAATACGATAATGCAAAGTCTCCAAGGCTGGGAGAGCTGGATCGTATTCAAAGCCGATGAATCCATTTATAATGAGATGTAATCTCATTTATTCTATGGCATATGGTTTGGTTTGCTGGGCTGTCATTGTGTTCTCGCTGAAAAGGCAGTTCTGGACCGGAGCTTCACACACAAGAGAGACAGAGAGAGAAGTGAAGTGCATTCGGGGAGCTTTGTCTGAAACCTCATTACCATAAACAAGACAGGCATCAAAGCTGGTCCGACGTCGCAAACCAAGCATCCATATTGTTCTGCTTGTTGCTGATTCAGTTCTCGGCCAGTTAATGTACAGTACATGAGAGAGACTCTGCTGCCAAAAACACCCGATGGCAACTGTTTTAAAAAATCACTGACTTCAATTAAGCAAAACGGAGGGGTTCAAACGGTAAAAGATACAGTATTTTAATGACTGTATCCGTCGGTCTGGTCTTGGCACCGAAAGACAATCGTATTCCACTCTGTCTCCCTACCGCCGACTGCACCGCCTGCTGTGCCAGCAGCCTGTTGTGTTGTGTGTACTGTATTTAGAAAACAATAGACAGCAGTTATATCCACCCACTGTGTGCATAAAGACCACAGAGTCAGATGACCCAGGCTGGCTTCACGCTCTTGCATTGTTGGTGATAATAGAGCACTTTAAACTTGCTTAATGCTAACACAACAAACGTGTTATGGAATACTGATGTGTGTCAGATGTTTGGACCGCTCAAATTGAATAAAATTATCCCGGAGTAACCCAGCTCATTTCCCTCTATTTGCATGTCACTCGTGGGAGTAATTATTACTGCAGGTACGAGGACAACATATCGTTGTTGTCGGGTGGTAACCTTGTATGTCCGTTCATTTTGTATTTATCATATTAAAAATGATTTAACATAGTGAAAATAGCCGATCTACAAGCACACACCTATTTTCAATAGTTTTGTGCGCCAGCCTTATGATGAAGCGGGGCTTTACTTTACGAAAAAAAGCGTACTGATTTGAACTTGGAGATACAAGGTTTCTGCCCGACAGTAACGATTCATTATCCCGGCTGAAAAGTGAGTTTCAGAATTTTGTTGCTGACTCTTTCCCTTGCCATTTGCCATCATCAATGCAGCATCACACATGCCAGAGGAACTCTGGAAGAAAGAACTAACGTTCAGTGTAACTTGGTTTTGAGAATTTCATTTGAGACTGCTTGGGTCTCTGGACTCATTCTATCAATAACTTGGACCGATGTGCCGCCAAGATGACAAGACTTTGCCTCAAAGAGCCTTTTCCTGGTTGGGACAAAATCATTATCTCTATATGAGCAGGCGCTCTCCATAATGAACACTAACGAATCCAAACCTCCCTCTGTCTCAGCTGAAACGTTATGATAATTTCAACTGGCCAGAAACTGGTCTCCAACTGGTCTCGGATGTCGACAGGCTGATTGAAGCCGAGAAATATCGGGCGTCCGGAAGCAGCAATTAAAAAATGAGTGACACTGCTCGATGGACTGTGACATGTATGCAAAATGCATTATGACATATTGACATTAATATAGTCATGACGTTTTCAGACTCTTCCGTTATAATGAATGTGATCAGTTCAAAAATAGCCTAAACTGTGTCTATTGTCGGAGTTTGATTGATCTAAGCCATACATGGGCAACTGGCGGCCCGGGGGCCACATGCGGCCCCCACCTTCACTTAATGCGGCCCCCACCTTCACTTAATTGCGGCCCGCAGGTTAATACCGGAATACTGATATATTATTGATTTCAGCTGTTACAATTCCAAACATGACCTGGTTTAATTCAGTCATTCTATATCAGTAGCTTAATGACTAGTATAGTAGTAATACAATGTATTTTTTTTATGTCCAATGTATAAGTATTTAGTTTCATAAAGTTAACATGAGTAGGCTATATAACTAAATGCATTTGAAATTAGATATAAATGTCATTTCAGGATTCCAATTAAAAAACAACAAAAAATAATTCAGGATTCCAATTCAAAAGAAGCAAAAATAGCCGACCTACAAGCTCAAAACGCATCGCAGCGCGATGCGTTTTGAGCTTGTAGATCTGCTATTTTTGCTTCTTTTGTATGAGATACTAGAATGACAAAGTAGGATGTAGCAATATGCAATGTGGCCCTCTGGAATGAAGGTGGAAATATAGTGGCCCTCACCATCATCAAAGTTGCCCACCCCTGATCTAAGCAGACCGGGCTAACGAGGTGGAGGTGGTGGCATTTACATGTAGTTTTGTTAGGGCTCCAATCTGTGTCTGCTAAATGCTCAATTTCAAATGCTTTAGTTACTACTAAACAGGCTAAAAAAATAAATACATCTTAGCCAAAATATAATTGTTTTCTTCAATCTCTCATCACAGCTTTCTTGCAGCTTACTGCTTGGTAGGCAGTCTTCTTCACAAGAAACAACAACAGTCGTGAAACGTTGGTAGGTTTGCACCATGTTGTTTGTACCTTTGCAGGGAGCACAAAAGGCAACTAAAGCGGTGAGCATAAAAGATCTGGTTGCATGAAGTCACATTTTGCCCACTATGGCCGCGTTGACCTAGGCCCTGCTGTAAAATGAGTTTGACATCCATGTTCTGTCCCCTGTGACACCTTGCACGAGCCAATAGATCACATGACAACTTAACTTAAGTGGAATAATAGTTGTTTCTAGACTCTGACCTCTATAATGACATTCATAGGTCTGGGTCTTTGTGCTGCTTTCGCTGTGAGCAGCACAGGTCACTTCTCATGCTTTTTGACCAATGGACACTTGGCACTGCACTGATAAGTAGTAGTATAAGTATTATTATTTACTGTATGTTGTGATGAGATAACGGTGAGACACTTATGTAGCACTGACTGTTAGGGACACTTTATTTGGTTTTGACCTCCGTTTACGATTGCTCTGGACTGTTATGCTTCTTCTTCTTTCTTTCTTTTTTTTGCTTTGTTTTTTTGCTGTACACAACAGTACTTTTTCTTTTTCATACTTTTACCTGTAACTTTGTAACCTTAACTGCTGTGGCGCCTCTGGGTGACTGATTTTCCCTCGAGGGATAATAAAGGTATCTATCTATCTATGACAGCAGTTCGATGACGGCTGTTTTTAGCATAAATCAAACACGGACAGCTTCATTGTTCTTTGGCCAGGGTCAGCCAGGGAGTCTATTTACTGTACTTTGTGCCCTCCTCTTTTCCCCTTTACACCAAATTTGGTCTGCTATTTTCACAGAATGTTTGCCTATTTTCGCCAAATGTTTGCCGATTACAGTAAAAACAATAAAAAATAAAAAAAATCCAGAAGCCCACAAAGAGCATCTACAGTCGTACAGTACATGTTCATTTAACAGATTTAAACCTGGCGTCCCTATTTTGGCATGTCATTGTAGACGATATTTTCCAAAATGTTTTATACATTTTCGAAAATCGCAACACAACACGTGAGCATCATGACGTGTTGTGAGCTCGTAGATTGGCTGTTTTCGCTATTCGCAATTTTTTTTTTACTGTATCAATTATTACACGAGCCTTAACTCAGAGAGTGTATAAAGTGTACAAATAAGGGTCCATTTGGTTCCATTTGTACACTCGAGTTAGGCTATTACAGTGCAGATTAGCGCCCCAGAGATAGAACATTCTGAAAGGGGCTCTGTGGCTCCTTGAAAAGAAAAAAAGTTAGAGGACCCCTGTTAAGCAGCCCTGACGCTACCTGCCTCCTCAAACGCCACCATGGGGGTGGGGGGGAGGGGTCTTTCAGCTGCGGCCCCAGACGGGGGGCCTAACGAGCCGACGTGATGGGGAGCCATTGATCACCTCTGTCAGACGGAGGCTGGGAACTCACGAGAGCTCATCCTCCATTCATTATCTCGCTGATTAAGATGTGTCGCCCAGCCTTTGGATTCCTCGCCGCTTGGATGGAAGCCATCAGGCGGGAGAAACTGTTGATGGCAACGCCATAGGCACGCTGAATACTGATATGTCTGCCCATCTCTCTCTCCCTCTCTCTTTCTCTTTCTCTCCCCCCATTGCTCTGCCTGTCTCAGAATCTGTCTGTGTCGGTCTCAGAATTTGTGTGTGTGTGTGTGTGTGTGTGTGTGTGTGTGTGTGTGTGTGTGCGTGCGTGCGTGCGTGCGTGCGTGCGCGTGCGTGCGTGTGTGTGTGTGCGCGCACAGTACCGTATGTGTGTGTCAATTGGTCCTTCTCTCTCATTCTGCAAAAAAAGCAAATCAAAAGTGGCAACAGACTTTGAAACACACTAGCCTACTAGATACATACTGTGTGTGCGCGTGTGTGTGTGTGTGCGTGCAGGTGTCTTGGTCTATCTGTGTTCATGCCAGCATCATGTCAGTGTCTGTCTGTATGTGTTTGCACGTAGATTATCACTCTGGCACAAAGCAATTGCACACACACACACACACACACACACACACACACACACACACACACACACACACACACACACACACACACACACACACACACACACACACACACACACACACAGAACACGTATAAAGTACCCAATTTCCTCTTTCCTCTCCGCGTTCGTTTAAAGGCCAAGGAGAACGGAAAGGAGGTGTCCGTTTTCATCTCCATCAGCATCACTTAAGAGCCGCCCGCTCCATTCAGCATCTGGGCTGACTGTGGTTAGGAGATCAAAGCCAGAGTGGAGGCCGTGATTAGAGTCCCAATCGCCGTGATTAGAGCATTTCCGCTTTGATTAATAATCAGCTGATTGGACCTTCAACATAGGACACAGATATACCATGCTATTCAGCATCAAATGAGGGGCAGAGTGTTGAATCTACGTACACAGGCACGTGCACACATAGACATCAAAGGGGGCTTGAGCCCCTGCCCTTTTATCCGTCTGTAAAAAGTGCCCTCTCCAGACCATGAATGCCGTATTTACTATGGTGAAAGAAATGCAAATGTTCTCTCCCCCCATTTCCTGTCAGTCTACTGTCCTATCGAACAAAGACATAAAAGCCCAAAAACAAATCTAAAAAAAATAATAAAGAAAGAAATGCAAATGCCCCCTCTTTCCATGCAATACCTGAAGGCGGCATTCAAGAGAATCACCAAACACTCCTGAACTTGAATACTGCATCTTATGTTGAAAGAATTGTCCTCTCTGTGTAGAAAATCCATGCCGTACACCGCACCTCCAGTATTGACTTGATTATGCTTAGTTCAGTGTGGTATCAAGCACCGAAAATAGCAGACCTCCAAGCTCACAACGATATTGTGAGCTTATATAATTCGATATTTTCACCAAAAGGCCCTTTTAGAAATCTCAGCCCCTGCCTCTCTAACATTCTCTGCACGTCCCTGCGTGTACACACACACACACGTACTGTACATACACACTCATGCCCGGAGGCGTACCCTAAGGCATAGTTCTCTTTTGAAGTAAGGGGGAATATACTTCCGACCGAGTGCTCTGAATGTTGACACCTGGGTCCCAGACAGGAATGCTAAAAGATACAACACCTCTGGCAGTGGTTTAAAGTAACTAAGTACATTTACTCAAGTACTTTACTTATTTACAATTTTGAGGTATTATTTTATTTACTTTACTGGACTATTTCCACATTTCTGTATACTTTTACAGTACTTCTACTCCACTACATCTCGGAGACAAATATTATACTATATTTTACTCCACTACAATTATTTAAAAACTTAAGTTACTTTGTAGATTTTAACAAACAGTTTACAGTTTAGGCATTTAGCAGACACTTTTAATCCAAAGCGATTTACATTAACACCTTCTAAGCCAAGGGGGGCCCCTTAATGTTAAAACCGTACTATATCGCACATCCCCCCAGGGACTCTCAGCCACGTCGTACATTCCCGGACTTTGTCTTTAAAACCGGAATAAAAGCTTTTGATCCGAAAATCGGCGATCGTCTAACCTTCCCTAGTCACCACTCGTGCACTGATAGCTCATGCAGACCGTGCATGAAGCAGAGGTGACGTCAGCGCCTCTCCTTCTCCAAGGCACCTTCCACCCATCCGTTTACTGTCTACACACTCGAGCTCCTCCTGCAGCCATGCTTGGGGCTATGCTAGCGAAACTTTTCAGTTCTGTTCTTCAGTCACACATGGACTATTTGCGGGGACATTTACGTGAAAGGATCGCGCACGCGAAACGCACGGGGACATCGACGATCGGCCAAAACCCCCATTCTATCCCAACGGAGATCGAGAAAATCATGGTGAGTTACTGGCCTGGGGGAAAAAAAAAAGAAAAAACAGCGGCGCTGTTCAAGATGGAGGGGCTGCGGGGTCATGTTTATAAACATAATATTATGTCTCAGATCACAATACAATAATAGAAATTTCACGGCTAATCTACCAACCACCATTCTATTTCGGACTGCAACGTGTTAAGCAGGTAATACATCAATATAATAAGCAAGATAATATGTCAGTACATCAACAACAATACAACAAATGCATAGGAATATCAATCTCGAAAAAATAATAACATAGACAACGCACCTAATCAGTAAAAAAAAACTTCTAAAACCTAAAAATGCAATCTAGTTTCATGTGTGGTCATCGAGGGAAGGGGAGTGTTACAGTAGTAATGCTATGGATTTAGGTGGAGTCTGTGAGTTTTCAGTCCATGGCGGAAGCTAGGGAGTGAGTCTGTTGTTTTAAGTGCGACAGGGAGCTTATTCCACAGTTTGGGGGCCAGGATGGCAAATTGTCTAGGACAAGTGGATTTTTGTCCTGGGGTTTTTAGTGAGGGTTCTGTCAGCATCCCCGTGTTGGCTGATCTGAGTGAATGCGTGGTGTTGTAGGGGTTGATCAGGTTTTGGAGGTATGGAGGAGCCGTACCTTTGGCTGCTTTGAAGGTCAGCATCAGTGTTTTGTATTCAGTGCAGGCCGCAACCGGGAGCCAGTGGAGGGAGCGGAGAAGGGAGACATGTAAGAATTTTGCCGCGGCATTTTGGATCAATTGGAGAGGCTTAAGTGCACATGCCGGGAAGCAAGTGAGGAGAGAGGTACAATAGTCAAGTTTTGATATGACAGATGTCTGGATGAGGAGCTGGGCTGACTCCTGGGTGAGGAAGGGTCTGAATGAGGAGCTGGGCTGACTCCTGGGTGAGGAAGTGTCTCATTCTACTGATGTTATAGAGTGTGAACCTACAAGACCGGGTGACTGATGCAATGTGTGCCTGGCCCTTGAATGATAGCTGGCTGTCCAGGACCACATACATCCACCACTGACCTCTGGCCATTCCTTCTAGGCCGCTATAAAGCCTATGTCATTTAGATGCAGAACAAGGCGCTTGGTTATCTTACCATTTTGCCGAAGGCAAACAGCACTGATGAGGTGTATATAGCTGAAAAACAACAAACAGCATCAGTGATCCAGCCAGACACAACAGGTCAGTATTCAGTTGGATGCCTGGTGGAGAAACCTGTTTGGGAAGTGGGGAGGTAATTACGCTCTGAGGCTGCATATGCTCTGAATCCCCATTTCACTTGAAATCAATAGCGTGCAGGCTGTCTGAGCAGAGCCCGCTGTGAACTCAAAGCATGATTTCACTCACCAGAGCTGTCGTAGAGTTGTAGATTTAGCCGCACTTTGTGTGTGCATGTTTGCGGAGAGAGTGAGAGAGAAAATGACAGAGGGAGAGGAGAGAGAGAGAGAGAGAGAGAGAGAGAGAGAGAGAGAGAGAGAGAGAGAGAGAGAGAGAGAGAGAGAGAGAGAGAGAGAGAGAGAGAGAGAGAGAGAGAGAGACATTTTATTCAGAAGAGTTTTTGCTTCATTAGTTAATAATAATAATGGATTTTAATTACAAGTAAAATCCCATAATGGCGAGTGGCGACTGTCAGGTCGGAGCTTCTAAATAGCCTACGGCACAAACTTAATATGTTTTTCTTCAATAAAGTGATGTGAGGTCAATGAGGAGGAATTTATAATGTACCTTACATTTGTGAAAATCTCTACAAAGTGCTAGGGTATGCGCATGCATAAAGTGAATGGCAAATCGAGTGTCAAAGTGAGTTTAACGTTGTTTAACGTCATTTCATGCAATCAGATAGGACTTTTCTGTGTGGATGTATGGGCTGACAAGGCCAGAAAGTATTTCTTTGCCACTCAGTATGCGTTCCCGCATAACTTCCGAGTATGATGATGATGTCACACGTATCCCCTCTATAGGCAATTGCATAAAACATAATCCTCATGCCATTCATCACACCATTATTTCAAACAATCTCACAAACTACAAGCTAAAGTGATTCACATATCTTTTATAGAAAAAAATATATATTTTTTTCATAGTAGCCTATTTATATTAGTTATGTTAGGACATATATATGTCCTATATATATTTAGTTATGTGCTCTAACTAAATTCTTAAAAACTGCTAAACGGTCACACCTCTGCCCCCCATCCATGTTTTCTTTCCTACTTAGATAAAATGCCACCTTTGCTTGCCCGAAAAAGAAATGCAGCTTTTTCCACGTACATAAAAGCAAACATAAACATCTGTTTAGTAAAAGTCAACGACAAAATACTACATTTTCTGAATAAAGATGCCAATCTATAACATTGTAGTGAAATATGGTCTCTCTTACTGTACAAAACAGACAACCATCTGAAACCGCTGGGAGAGAGAGAGAGAGAGAGAGAGAGAGAGAGAGAGAGAGAGAGAGAGAGAGAGCGAGAGAGAGCGAGAGCGAGAGAGAACAGCAGAAAGAAATACACTTAGAAAGGGAAGCAGGGAGTCAAAGAGAGAGGAACAACAAAGCAGAGGATGTAAAAGGCATACAAATGAGAAACAGAAATGGGGAAAAAAGAATGGAGGGCATCAAGCTATATAATATATGATATAGCCTACAGTAGAATAACGTAATTCCGTAGTGTGTAATAACTGTATGTGTAAAGCACTATTCTTAAAACACATTTACAATGTGTTTCACAGTTAAAGCAGTCGTATAAAATCAGACAACCGTCCTCGCTTGAAGCTATACGAACTGCAGGCTGCCACGGGCTTCGCAGTAGGCAACAGCTTACTATTGCATTTTAGATAAACCCATAAAATAATTACAGCGCTGCTAACAGACTTCATAGTACAAGTCCACTTGTTTCACAGAACGATAACGGCAATAAGAAATTCCATTTGTAGTTCCAAGTGGATTATTTCATCAGTGGGATTGTTCGCGCAACTAAGTGAGCTGATGTTTGGATAGATACTTTAATTATTCATCATCACTTCCAAGTCTGTGTCCACCATAGACATTGCAGCGACTCATAAAAGTTTGCTATCTCTCCCACTGATGTGGGAAAAGTCCTCATAATGTTCTCAGTCTATTAGCGCAGAGTTACTACAGGGGGGCCGCCAAGCCTTTATTCTTAATGTAACATCAGCCAAAAGAGAGCAGATCTACAAGCTCACATCAAGGCTTTGTGAGCTTGTAGATCTGCTATTTTTTGGCACAGAGGTTTGGTGTAGAGGGAAAAGAAGAGCAGACCAGTAAGTATTGACAGTTCAAGTGGTTAAATGTATGACAATATGTCCAACCTACACAGATGATAGTGCTGTCAAACAAGCTGTATAAGAAATGCACAATTTTAGTGGGGGTCCCTGCTTCATCTCTCTCTCTCAGCTAAGGGGTCCTTGGCCTGAACATGTAGAAGACCCCCTAAAGTCACACACCTGCCTAAATACGGTACGACATTCTATAATTACCTGTATCCTCCGTGTTCTTTAATAAGAAGCATTTTTATCCGATCGTTTTCTGTGTTTCCTTGTATTTCCTGGTGTTCCCAAAGCACACCAACCCCCATCTATGGACCCTGAGATGTGGGCGTAGACTTGCAAAAATGAGTCCGGAATACATGGGAAAACATAAAACGAACCCATGTAAACCCGGGAACATGACGGTCAGGGCTTGGTCTCTACAACCATGCTTGAGCTAATAAGGGCTAAAATCGCTTTGGGAAACCCGGCCAATGCCAGTTGGTTCTTTCCTTGAGAACCACGGTGAGAAGTTAAGTGGTCACCGGCTAGCTGCACATTTTACAGAAAAGCAAAGAAACCACTGCTTAAAAAGGAGTTAAACTAATATTTCAGTCTTCAAGTGCATATCTATCATTCCGCTTGAAGACGGAACATAAATTGGCTTGTAAATATGAAAGACAGGATTAGGAAAGCCTAGTTATGCCCGGAGCCAGATACATGCCAGCGGGGATGTGTTTTGGTATGTTTTGATGTTCCACTGAGGAGTCTCACACCACTGTTATTAAATCATATCAGATGATCATGTAATGATGTTCCTTTCATAAATTCATGCATTAACAATAACATTACAAAAAAACAAGTTCCAAATAAAAAATAAATTTTGAAATTAAAATGCCACAGTCTGTGAACATAATATATATTTTATTTAAACATGTTTTTCATCGTGTTTAAAAGTTTGTGCACACAGGAGATGCAGCACATTAAGGGCCAAGGGGATTACGGTTTTGGGTGAGTGAAACATTAAAACAGCCATGTCACTCTGATTCAGATAAAAACATAAACAAACCCCATGCACCCAAATATAGGCATGATGCCAGTATGACTCAGACATAACCATAAACAAAGATGATGTGCCCATAATGTATATACTGTAGGTATACAGTATATGGAGATCCGGTTGTCCAGATGTGAACTTCTAGTTCAACATCAAAAGGAAAAAAGTGATCCAGGCACTCAGGTAAAAAAGGGAGGAACAAACTTTATTAAAGTCTAAAAGCCATATTTTCTTTTCGTTCGATATCTCTGACGTTTGTAGGGAGCAACATTGTTCTCCTTCTCCATTCATAGCACAAGCCATTCCGACCATAATTGCCTCCCTCCTGTAAACAAAAGAGAGCTTTTTTCTAACCTTCAGTTCAGGTATTCAAAGTGTCTAGCTAGAGAGTTGTGATTTTGATTACAAAAATGTATTTTGGCAGGCCTTGATGGTGTCGTAAAGTCTGATTTTACACTTGGTTACGAGCTTAAAATAGCAGATCTACAGGCCGTTGCGGCCTTGTAGATCTATTATTTTCAGAGTGCAACACCCGAGCGCAACCAAACATAAAATGACTTGTCTTTTAGTTCTACCAAATCTCTTCTCCACTATGCCCTAACTAATTCCCGACAGTATAGGTCGCAGTTTACTATCAGAACCGTCACAGGTTGTCCATGTCTGTCCGGTCGTCTGGATGGGTAATGCCTGACACTTTGGTTCCCCTGACACATCACTGTGACATCACAAGTGATGTCAGATACTCAGAGCAGGGATCTCCTTATATGGGCATAAAAGGGATTATTGTATCCCAGATGATGCCCTGTTAGGAGAACCACACTAACAGAATCCAAGACGGATGGTGCGACCTCACCCTTTGGGCCGAGGTCGTTCTTTGCCCTTAGGTGTCTTACGTCTTGGTATTTTAAATCTATTTTTTACTTGTTGACAAAAGTGTCAATATATATAATCGCAGTTTTAGTCACCATAGATTCTTTTTTGAGCGGAGGTTAACTGCTCCATAGTGTGGCTGTGCGTGTGTCTGTAGCCTTTTTCCTCAGCGTTTTGCCATAGCAAAACGTGTGTGTGTAGCATAGCCTGTACATCCTAGACTCAAATCCTAGTCTGAAGACGTAAACCGCTCCATAGAGTGGCTGTGCGTGTGTCTGTAGCCTTTTTCCTCAGCGTTTTGCCATAGCAAAACGTGTGTGTGTAGCATAGCCTGTACATCCTAGACTCAAATCCTAGTCTGAAGACGTTAAGCAAGCACGACCACCGCTCACTTCACATTGGGTGTGATTTTTTTATTCAGTTTCCGTCAGTGTAAAAAGGTAGTCGACGAACATTTTTCGTCATAGTTTTAATCTAAATGAAATTAACACTAGTTCTCAGTCTATTAGTGCTATAAATCCCATACGCCCATATATAGCCATGTCACTCTAACTCATACATAACCATAAACAAACCCGATACACCCCGTCCCCTATACAGTAGCCTTATCACTATGACTCAGTCATAACAATAAACAAAGCCGATATGCCTATACTGTATATAGGCATACTGTACAGTATCTGGTGATCCGGTTGTCCAGATGTGAACTTCTAGTTCAACATATTTTCTTTTCGTTCGATATCTCTGACTTTTGTAGGGAGACGTTTAAGCTGCAACAATGTTCTCCTTCTCCATTCATAGCACAAGCCATTCAGACCATAATTGCCTCCCTCCTGTAAACAAAATAGCGCTTCTAACCTTGAGCTCAGGTATTCAAACTGAATCAATTCTGAGACAGCAATCTCAGAATTGACACCTAGGTGTCTAACTGTGAAGATTTGTGAGGACAAAACATATTTTGATTAATTTGATTACTTTTGGAGGGCAGCTCTTCATGTTTGAATTTCTTTTTGAAAATGTAAGTATTCATTTTATTTTTTATATATAACTAAATTAATTAGTTGGCCAAACTAATATCAATTCAAATCATACATCGATTGTGAAAAGCCTCGTCAAAACTTTGAAGTATAGTGTATTTTTTTCAGGAACACAGAAACTACACTTAGCTCTTACATCCCATTAGCTATAGTTCCAAAACTGTTAAGCGATACCCCATGTAGTTCTGGTCCTCCACTCTCATATTATAATATGTATTTTTCGCTGGGTGTGGTGAAGCCACCCAGCTCAATGCCTTTGCCGAGAACTGTGCTGAAGTGACGTCATCAGGAAGCGCTCGAAAATGCAGACATGACTCGGCTCGCGGAGCTATAGGCTCACATCACATTTTTGTTTCTATTGGATGGTGCACTCACCGCTGCAAAGGAGTTGAAAACGAGCCCTCTCGCTCTTTTGGGCCCCAGTAGTTGCTTTTGCTAAAGTGGTTGGAAATGTCCATTTATACAAACTATGGTCTTTGACTGGTCTATTTATTTATTTATTTATTTATGTATTTTCAGTGACCAGCGCTTGGTGTAGCAGAGCAGCCGACTATCATCATTTGGGATTGGAATGGAGCGATTATTTTGGACGATAGAAACATTGACAGCCAAGAAAAATCCATCAGAAGAACATCTGGAACGCAATCGGTCACTCGCCGTCGGAAAGTTGACTTATTATTAAGATAACAAGACTATTATGAATGACTGGCTAACGCTAGCTACAGGCTACATCGTAACTTCTTAAAACCTCTGGAATAAAACGGGACCCAACACTGCAATATAGAAATACTCTGTTACTCTGTAAGTGAAAGTCCGGAATTCAAAATGCATTTGAGTGAATGCATTGAGAAGTGTTGGCATCAAAATGTAGTTACAAGTAAAAGTACAAAATGTTTGACCCACGGGTGGGTCGCGATTAAAGCATAGTAAATTGATTGATTGAATAATTTATTAGACAGAAATGCAAAACAGTCAAGTACATTGGTGTAGCCAACTTTATTATTTTCTGTTATGCTAAAGAAAACAACAAGTGCACCCAGCTTAATATTGACTATGTCAATTCTAGTTTTTTTTTTTTAAAGCAAAGAGTTTTATATTCAAGCATTCGGTCCCCTGGCAGATGTCTTCACCAATGCCATTTAGCCTATATTTAACAGCTCAGCTAACATGACGGCAGTGCTTTGGATCCTTGCAGGATACTTAACTTTAGTCGTCTCCCCACAGGGCATTAAACACTTAAGTGTGATTCAGCGAACTGCACACTGACAAGCCTTCACTCTTCACGCATGCACCTCAGCTCAGGCATAAATGCAGAGGCACCTGATTGATAAACGCTCTCTTATTCCCCGCTAGAAGTCTGAGCTGAATGCATATTTATAAGAGATGGGACAGCGTTGATCAAGTGTGCACATATCGCTTCCCCCAGTGGGACTGTGTGTGTGTGTGTCCCCTCCCCCAAGCACACAACGCGTCAAGCGTTGTGAGCTTGTAGGATGCACAGGATTTATTTACAGGGAAACCCTGTTAAGGTCTTCTTCGGGGGAATGGTTTATTGTTAAAAACATTTACTCTAGAGAGTTACAGTTAGGTGGCATTTTTAGGTTTAGGGGATAGAGTTATACCTGGTTTATACCTAGTTGTTAGCGGCTACCTAGTTGTCAACTTGTTACGCACGAAAAATAGCAAATAAACAAGTTCACCGACGCATTGCAGCAAGATGCAGATGTGAGCTTTTAAACCATGCTATTTTACAGTACACGACACACATACTGTAGGCATGAAGCTAAAGCATTTATTAGGCTTTAAGGTTACGTTTGATGAAAAATCCCCCCCCCCCCAAAAAAAAGCTTAAAAATGGCATTTATAGAATTTCCGTTGATGTCCTCACAACTATAGTAGTATTAACGTACCTGTGTTTGTGAGTGTGTGTGTGTGTGTGTGTGTGTGTGTGTGTGTGTGTGCGTGCGTGCGTGCGTGCGTGCGTGCGTGCGTGCGTGCGTGCGTGCGTGCGTGCGTGCGTGTGTGTGTGTGTGTGAGGTTGCGTGCGTGCGTGCGTGTGTGCGTGCGCATGTCTGTCTGTGTGTGCGCATGCATGTTTTTCTTATTCATGGCCTGTGAGCACCTGCGGCTCACGCAGCCTTCCCCAGGCCCATCGCTCTGCTGCACCACGTTCTGTTTTCACACTGTTTGTTTCTCCTTCTCTTCTCGTCACGGCAGGGTTTATTTTTCTCTCTTTCTCTCTCTTTCCAAGTTCTTCTTGGTATTCTGGAAGTGCTGTTACATTCTCCTGCCCCCACCTTCACCCACATGCCCCCTGCTGTATGTTCCCGAGCCAGATGTTTTTTTTTTCTTTTTTTCCCCAGTGCTCTTATCGTCTCCTCACACGGCTGTCCTCACCAACCCCCCCTCCTCAATCCATAACCACTTCTTCTCCTCTATATACCTTCTTCAAAGGCCTTTGTGGTGGAGAAAATGCACAGATAACTCCTGGTTTATGGTTACTGCTCTAAGTGCAGTAACTATGTTTTTGGACACTTCGACTTACAGTATTTGTGTATACCAAAGCCAGGTCAAATTAGCTTTCTTGATTTTGGGGGATAAACAATTACCTCAAGAGCAGATCATACAATCAGTGTTATCACTTATATGACGATATCTCATTTGGCATTTGTCAGTGACATTTTTGTTCGTAGTTACTGCACTTTGTAGGGCAGTATATTGTCCCTATTCTTGGCATGTCATAATTGGTGAACATAAACTGTGCAAATTCACCAAAAAAGTGATATTTTAGATTTTGGCTATTAGAGATGTGGTACAGAGGGAGAGAACTAATGTTCTACGCCAATCAGAACCCCTGTGTTGGTCCTCAACATGGCCCCTGTAGGACTACAAATGAAACCCATGAATACAATAGAACTTGTCTAGGTGAGACATGGCCTTTGACACGATCCTGTATCTGTTTTGACACAAATTTCGACCTTCTTCTTCTTCTTTCATGTATCATCGTCCTTGATGATTGGTTGGCACATTTTATTTCACAAGATTTCTTGAAGGTCATCTTCTTGAAGGTAGAAGATGAAAGTGGAGAAAGACATTTAAGTGGAGAAAGGGGAATAGTCATTCATACATAATACATAATAATGTATCAAATCTGTAGGCATTACAGTGCTATACAATTAACGTCATTCTTCGCATTAAAATGTGCGAAGAATGACGGAGCCCAAGGTTTGAGGATTACACCTACAGTAAATCAGGTATGGTACGTGTCACAATTCTCCAAATCTTTAGGTCTATGAGTATAGTGAGAGTCTCAGGAACGCCCCATGTGTGACCTCAGCTGAAGCTTAAATGACATTACTCCAGCCCTTAGTGGTTGTTATTAATGACAAGTGAGGCAGGGGAGGGACAGGCCCTCCTTCCAATATATTGGCCGGGGGTTATGCATCATTCGTCATGCATTCAAAACTATAGCCCACGCCCACCTCTTCTCGCTTCTCCAGCCAGATGGGTGGCCCGGAGAGACACTCAGAAAGACAGTTCTCCTTGTTGTAGCATCCGTTTTGTGTCTTACAATGGGAATTCGTAACTGCTAGACAGGCTTGCTGTAGAAGACAACTGTCCAATGCAGCTCTTCTTAAAACGGAAACGTATACCTTGACATAGAATAGCCCGCACCAAGGACCGAATGGGCCACAAAAAGATGCTTTGACAAAAGGGCTGTAAAAACTCACAAACGTGTGACGTGCTGGCCAGCTGTATGCCACACACACATCCTGAAAAGACACTAATTTTTATTTAATGCCACCGGGAAAATTCTGTTTCAGCTTCAACCAGCTTATGGCTGCACAGATGCATGGTTATGATAAGCACTGGGTGGGGCCAAGATGATAGATTATGTCAGTTATCTAGGTTTGACAGTAAAAATAGAAATTGCCATCTAACATTTTATATCTTTTTTAAGGATTTACAGCACTCTTTAAAATGAAGCATCCACACGTGCGTGCAGAGTATTGATGCACAGTTAGGTTTTAAGTGTCTTGCTCGTGGCCACATCTCAGGGACATGATGACCTTGTGATTACTCAACCCACTAAGCTACAGCCACCCCTCAGAGCCCAGGATGGGGATGAAGCCAGGACACAGCTGATCAGCCCTCCTAAAACCCTGGGTCCTGGCTGCTGATGTAAGCAGTGCTGATTCTCCGCAGAGGAAACCAACAGGGGATAAAAGGAGAATATCGTTCTAAAAGGTGAGCATGAGCCAACTACCTTAGGAATAAAAGCGGGGTTAGACCGCAGATTAACACACTCGTTCAGGAGCACTACCTCAAACATACATTAATCTCACTCACTCACTTGTTCGAGACCTGAGCGAGCACCAATGCGTATAGGCCTATAAGGACTTTAGCTCTGCCTGCTCCATAAGCTCAAAAGGTGGGAAAGAAAACGAGAATCCAATACTACATGAGAGAGACAAGGGGTTGAAGAAAGGTAGCTTGCACCGTGGCCCCTTCATGAACCGGGCCACCTAAGGATGCTAACCCTCTGTTTTCCCCTCAAAACCGATGTGGCAAGCTGATATAGCTGCTAAATAAGCCTGTTAGAGAAGGCTAAGCCCTTTTATATGGTCCTGAAATAATTGTATTTATTTGTACATCGTATATCAACAAGGTAATGAAAAATGCTTTACATAAAACATTAAGCATGAAGACATTAAGACACATAAGACTTAATTAAGAGAGTTGCGAAATAAATTAGAAAAGGACATTTTCAGAACACTGAAAAGGGAGAATCTGAGAATTGGAGCACCTATTCTCAAACACACGCCACTTAATATGGTCATAGAACGACCCCGACAAAGCCGTGCCACTTTTAATAGCATCAATCACGCTGTGAGGCAAACCACGGCGACTAAATTGAACCACTCACCAGGCTAGGCCCAGCGCCAGTTTCTCTGGATGAGGAAGAGATATTACTCCCTGCGGAGTGTAAAAACATCTCTATGAAGGTGATATTCTCCTCAGGAGCCAAAACTCTTTTCCACACTCATTTGAAAACCCAAAACTAATTAAATGCTCTACAAGCACTCTCCTTTGGTCGTCCCGCTGCCTGTTAGGAAGGTGCTGCTATGAACCAGTTGTCATTGTAGCTAATGTGGCTAATGATGCAATTGAAGTCTTGTTAGGGGCCAGGGCGGTCTGTATCTCCCCAGTTCAGTTCTACTTGTTGAAGGGGATCTGGTGGAGGGGATCGAGGGAAACTTTCCTTATGGTTTTCTTGTGGTATGGCTTAACGTGGGATCGTCCTGGACAGGTTAACCTGGCATACTAGCTATGTATGAGGCAGCTTTTTGGGGAAGGCAAGCACAATGAATGCCGCCATCGGTGGCCGTCACAGAGTCTCGGGCATGTTTCTGGCCCAAGCGCACCACACACATCAGGTGAGTGTCTCAACTCCATTATGCTGGTGTTGCCATAAAGACAGGCTTGCATCCAGTGGTGGACAAAGTACTCACGTTTCTGTGTCAATACGACAATGTAGACAGAAATTCAAAACTGACTTTAAAAAAAGGCAGATATGCAAAGTCACAATGGGTCGCATCGCAACGCATTGAGAGCTTGTAGATAGATTCAAACGGCCGAAATGTAGGCAATATAGGGCTGAATGTATGTTTTGTAATAATCTAAATCTACAAAGTAACTTAAGTTTTCAAATAATTGTAGTGGAATGGAGTACAATATTTGCCTCTGAGATGTGACGGAGTATACCGTAGGTAAAAGTACTGACAATTAGAAATTCTCCGGTAAAGTAAAACTACGTCAACATTGTACTTAAGTTACTTTACACCACTGCTCGCACCTGAAATGTGTCCTCAGTTTCCAGAGATTTAACCATGATAGTAAAGTGAATAACATGCAAAACACAGCTTTTGCCACTATAATCTGACTACTCTTGACCAGTGGAGAACTGCATCTAGCTGCACATTGCCCGGGCAGTAAATCTGTTGCTCTATGAAAATACAGTTGTCGCCAAGAGCTGCCATGAGTAGCGAGAAGGAGGTGATTGAATAATAATAACTAATGATGCATAGCCGGGCCAATATATTGGAAGGAGGGGCCGTGCCTGACCCCCACCTGACTCAGGCATCATTAATACCCAGGGCTGGCATTAATCTGAGCTTCTGCTGAGGTCACACTGGGGGCGTTCTGATAAGAGGACATGAAATGAATGCTGAGCACCATTTATTTTACAGACGTGACGATAGTTATAAGACTATCAGGTCTTGATGTGTGAATTAAAATCTCTCAATCTGTAATGTTTATTTGAGTTATAGCAAATATCAGTAAGACGCCTAAGGGCGAAAAAGCGACCTCGGGTCGGGCCATCTCATCCCCTGGCATCACAGGGATCTCCATATGGCAATAAAATGGATTTGGTTCCCCTGACTTCACAGTGATTATATATTAGCATTCACATATATGGGCTTACTATTGATGACATCAGGGATCTCCATATATGGGCATAAAAGAGATTTGGTTCCCTGGCATCACAGGGATCTCCATATCTCCATATATAGGCATAAAGGGGATTTGGTTCCCCTGGCATCACAGGGATCTCCATATATGGCAATAAAAGGGATTTGGTTACCATGACATCACAGTGATGTCAGAGCGTGATGTCAGAGCGTTACCCATACTGTACGTACGTACAGATACGGTGCTCATTGTTGCGTGGATAAACTATAAGCACAGTGGAAAGCATCGAGTTTATCTGAAATGCTTGGAGGATGGAGAGAAAATAAAATACATGGGAGAACTGTGAACATGCTTGTGATTTCGAGGTTCATTTGAATTGGAATCGTGACACGACACCCCTAAAGTACAGTATGTCCATGTGTAAAGGACTAATCCATTTACAGTTGCCATATCCAATACTTTATGTGGGCTGTCTGAACTGATCAAATCTTACCACATCTCAGGGATTATATGACAATATACCGGTATTTTAGGCCATACTTTATGCAGGTATTTTTGGTGTTCATCCAGGTGATTCATACTATAGCGAGTGCAGCCATCATTATTTTCTAGCACCATTTCCAAGGAAATTACAGTAACATCACGGCAAGGACTTCCAGCCGGCTCTTTGGTTGGCAGAGAGAGTGCTTGTCTATTCCAAGCAGAGTCGGTGTTCTGTATACGTCAGTTTAAAAACAGGAGGTTTCACTCCAAAACTGAATTCCTGCAAGTGGCTGCTAGTGCTGCTACAGTATATCAGCAGTAGACTGCCTCCTTTTCAGCAAGCAAGTCAACAAGTCTAACGCTAACATTCTGAAAAGAAGTGTGCATGAGCAAATGTGTGTGTGTGTGTGTGTGTGTGTGTGTGTGTGTGTGTGTGTGTGTGTGTGTGTGTGTGTGTGTGTGTGTGTGTGTGTGAGAGAGAGAGAGAGAGAGAGAGAGAGAGAGAGAGAGAGAGAGAGAGAGAGAGAGAGAGAGAGAGAGAGAGAGATGTGGCGGGGATAGAGAGAACGAGAGAGCGTTTGCAATTTCCTGGCATGTACGTGCAACCTTAAGTGCTCTGGACCCATCTTTGGCATGCCGGTTCATAATTTACAAAATTGCCTCCCTTTATTCGCAATGAAGCAAAGCAGCATGTGAATCACATCCCCGTGCAGGTCTTTCTCAAGTAGTTTTGGGTCTGCGGTGTTGTTGAAACATAACACGCACGCACGCACGCACGCACGCACGCACGCACGCACGCACGCACGCACGCGCACACGCACACGCACACGCACACACATACACACACACACACACGTAGACAACACATCATTAAAATAGCACCTGCATCATGTCGCACATGCATACTGTGTGTGTGTGTGTGTGTGTGTGTGTGTGTGTGTGTGTGTGTGTGTGTGTGTGTGTGTGTGTGCGCGTGTGTGTGAGATGATGAGATGTGTGTCTGAATGTGAGGGAGACAGAAAGAGACAGGTGCGGATGGAGCTCTCATCCAGTGTCATTTTGGCTATGCATGCACCTCATGGTACCTTAGCACCTCCATGTCACTACAACTATAGAGACCTCAAACTAATTAGAACTCACTCCCAGGACTCGCCTATAACCTCAGCTCACTTTGCTAGGCTGGGATGGCTCAGGACAGAGTATACAGCAGCTTGCAATGGTCCTTGTCCTCAACATGCTCAGTGACCCATGTATCTGTCACACTACTTTACGAGAGTGGGAAACGCCCACGGGCGACAACACCGGACCGGAGAGAGCTCCACTGAATTTGTAAACTCAAAATTCGGTACGAACATGGGGAGGTGGAACGCCCTACCACCAGCAGCCATCAAACCTTGCGACTCCCTATCCTCATTCAAAGCCCTAAACCACCCTAAAAGAGCACCTGACACAAATTGCAACAGGACCCATAACTCTTCTAGCTTGCCACCAGAGAAATAATAGCTTTTTGTTTGACTCTTTAATGGTATACTGTATATAAATGGACTCGTACAGTTCTGTCACTCAGGGTGTGTACAAATAGAACCAAATGGATGCATACAGTATACTGAGTCTATTTAGGTTCCATGTGTACACTCTCTGAGTTATGGGGGTCCATGGCCTTAATGCAAATACTAATTGTATTGTGTTCTCTACAGTATTAACCACATTGCTTCCGAGATCATCTGACTTCCCACGCCCACACTTTCTGATATGAACAATAAGGCCAACGCACGCTTACCACTCACAACAACAAATGACACTGATCTGTATTACTACTTCAGACTCACACCATCTGGGCGAAGACGCAGAACCTTGAAGAGGGAAAGTTTCGTCCCCTCATTGCAGCACTAAACAAACTGCCCCGTCGATGGCTGTTTTTCTGTGTACAGTGAGGACCTCATTTTTTGTCTCGGTGATATGTTGTTTTGCGCTATATGGTCGCGTTTTGCAATTTTTGAACAGACAAACAAATATCCCTTCGGGGACAATAAATGTTATTATTTACCGAGGCGTCATTGAAACTGAAAAAAAAAAAAAAAAGTTTGAGAACCACCGATGCAACCGAACACGTTTCCACCAACCGGGAATGATGTCACCTCACCTCGCGCACTCGGTCCTCTCGCCAGATAATGGCCCCATCATTTATTCAGAGGCTGCCATATTCAAAACGGACCGCATGTATAATGAATGAGTCTTATTGTAAAGAATCACAGTCAGTGGAGGTTAGAGGAAACAGACAGAGCCTTCAGCTCTCTTTAGGGCCTCCAGAGAGCTGTAGGCTCTGTCTGTGTCCTCCCCTCCCTGGCAGGCAGGCAGCCTGAGCAGCCCATCTGTCAGTCTGAGTGTCCAGGCAGAGCACACATGCAGTCAGTGCAGGGGGAACCAGGTTTTGCTGAAAGAAATAATCAAAAAGTATCACTACAGGATTGATACTTGATACAAAACCTTGAATATTTTGTTATCGTTGGATATGATTTTGTCCACAATTCAATGCTGTATTGCTGTTGGTACCATATAGTCTAGTAGCCAGCCCATAGAGCCCCATTGTGAACCCAGACATTTTGAGTACCCTAAAGTTTTATGTTAGAAATGTTGAGTATGGGTCCCCAGCATTTAGAAACTGCCGGATGCTAACTTGTATATGTTGAGCAATTTTCATAATTAGCATAATTAGCTTTAATTAGCATAATCACCTATAATAATGGATAATATGTCAAAAACTGATTGGCTGATTTGAACAATATTGGAGTGGTTTTGGGGGTTATTGAGGATGCTGAATCCATTTCTGACATTTTCTAAATTCAAAATGGCTGTTTTAAACCGGCAATGGCCATATACCAACTTAAATTGGGATGATTTTGATAATGTTTTGTTGATTTTCCAAATGATGAAGTGACTATTTTTGCTAGGCTATTGTGGCAGACATTGTTCTAATCATTTTGTGTGGATTGTCTATATTTGGCTTTTGAAATGCAGATAATGTATAAGCATATAAATAACCACTTTTATAATTTAATTCATAATCAAAATCAACAAAAAAGTATCAAAATCATCCCAATTTAAGTTGGTATATGGCCATTTACGGTTTAAAGTGGCCATTTTGAATTTAGAAAAGGTCAGAAATGGATTCAGCATTTTCAATAACCCCCAAAACCACTCCAATATTGTTCAAATCGTCCTATCAGTTTTTGACATATTATCCATATAGGTGATTATGCTAATTAAAGCTTATTATGCAAATTATGCAAATTGCTCAACATATACAAGTTAGCATCCGGCAGTTTCTACATGCTGGGGACCCATACTCAACATTTCTAACATAAAACGTTAGGGTACTCAAAATGTCCGGGTTCACATTTTGGCTACTAGACTAATAGGAGAGGTGACAGGCAAACGTTGAGCAAAATAACAATTCTTCTACATTCTCTAATTGTGTAGACTTCTTGTAAAATAAGTCATACAATAATTGAACTCTTGAGAGAGTAAAATGAAACCAAATGGACCCGGATGGGTCCATTTGGTTTCATTTTACACTCTCAAGTGTTAAAGATCTATAAGGGTCCATTTGGTTCACTGACTATCCATCATTTAGCTGGGGACCACTGGTCCAGGCAGTAAACATGCAGTCAGTGCGGGGGGAAAGCAGGTTTTGCTAATATCTGAAAGTATCAAAAATTATCTACTACAGTATTGATATACTTTCACTTTTCATTTTTTACTTCTATGCTTCTACTCCACTACATCTCAGAGGCAAATAGTGGGTGCGTTTTACTCTATACTATACTATAGTAAGAAAACCTGTGTTACTACTGTACTGTAGCAATATGGGAACCCAGTCTTCACTATCTGCCTCAAGTATTTACTTTACAGATGTAGCCTGTGAACGGTTATTACGAAACATACGGTATATTGATTAACCATTACATTAACATTAACCATTTAAGACTTCTTTTATATTTTCCCCATTTGTGTGTGTGTGTGTGTGTGTGTGTGTGTGTGTGTGTGTGTGTGTGTGTGTGTGTGTGTGTGTGTGTGTGTGTGTGTGTGTGTGTGTGTGTGTGAGTCGCATGTGAGTACTTTCAAATTAGTTGAGTACTTTTAGATTGGTTCTAGTAAGTATATTGATGCCAATATTTTGTCCTTTTACTCTTACTTAAATTATTAATACATGATTCAAGATTCAATAACTTTATTGCCATGTCAACATAGTTGATAGGAATTTGTCTTGGTTCACTCTCAAACGTAAAACATAAGACATAGAACAAGGAGCAGCACACCATATACAAACACCCATAAACACACAAAAACAACGGAAAAACAATACCCAGCAGCATAGAGAAGTGCATACACTGGTTTAAAGTAAGTGCTATATACTGTACATATTGCCACATACAGTATATGCATAATGGGTCAGTGCAAGTTCAGATGTCTAAATTTGTATATTATGTTCTTACTTCTTCCCCAACCACCGAGCATAGTGTCTGTTGGCAATATTTACATATTATGACAAAAGCTATACGGCTACATTTTCTGCCTCCATGACCCACCGATCTTCACTGGATGTTTTATTTATCTCTCACGTTGCATGAATGTTTCATAGAGGAGTGTGTCTAGCTGAGGTTGAGATATACTACGGCACATTATTAACTCATACTGTAGATCAGTTATTTTCGAATAGCCGACATAAAAAACAACTTCATTGGTTAATGTATGTTTGGTAATAATAATCCAAATCGACAAAGTAACTAGAAACTTTTTTTTTTCTTTTTTTTAATAATTGTCAAATCTACACACTCACATGCCTGGCTCCCTATGGTATATACCGGTACCAGGGGAATTGGTTTGTTTTCAGGCCAAGCACCCCTTACCTCTGACAGAGATGAAGCAGGGACCCCCACAACCTGTTAATAGATTCCATATAGTTTCATCTTTTGACAGCACAATCATCAGTGTATTTTGCAATCATGTAAATTTGTGTTTTCAGATATTTAACCACTTGAACTGTCAATACTTAAAACACTTAACCTTTCACTCTGTACTTAGTCTGCTTTTCCCCCCCTCTACACCAAAGCTAGCAGAAAATAGCCGATCTACAAGCTTGTAGATCTGCTATTTTTGGCTAATGTTCTCCGAATATGGACGCTATGGTTCAAGTGGTTAATATAAAAAGGAGAAAAAAAGGTTTCTATCACACAGAAATTTGGAGGTCCCGGACCCCCTGTTGAAGACCCCTGGTATATACAAGAAAAATTAGTCTCGATCACATGGTGTTCAACAGAACAATTCAGTGGGCGTGCGCTTACACCAGCCCATTGCCTTCAACTATCACATTAATTGCAGAATCATTTTCCATATTACCCCGGGGACACATGCTAAGTCTAATTAGCTGTACGTTCTAAATGGCAAACGTAAATGAAAAATTCATGACTTCACATGCAGGGAAATGCCTTTGGTGTCCGTCGGCAAAGCCTCGGCCTCGCATAAGAAATCAACATCTATTGACAAAGAAAATGTTGCACATGCCACGTGCACACGTGTTGGTTTGCCAAGGCATCCAAACAATGGGTCAGGGCACATTTTTTGGGGTTGCAGACCCTTATTTGTCGGTCGCGAGTGAATATCCTTTTTGGGGGGCTTCGTACATTTTGGTTTCAATTATTATTTTTTTGCATTTAACATTTTAACAACAGTATAGCATATCTACAAGCTCACAACAAGTTGCGATGTGACAGACACGTGACCCCCTTTGGTTTTCTGCCAAAAAATAGAAGTGGCTGAAAGGTCGACTGCCAAACGGCATTTAAATATAATCAGTTAGCCCTTGCCCCTGGGCAAACCACAAAGTTCAGTGTGGAGTGAATGCATTTGGTAGTTACTTCCCTTTGTGTGCTACATGTACCGTATATAGCAGAGGTCAGCAACCTTTTTGAAATGAAGTGCCATGTTTTTATTTTCTTGAGTGTCAGTGTGTCAACATACATTTTAATGACACATATTTGTACATATCTTAATTGGCAGGACATTGATATAACGATCATTAGACTCAGAGTAACAATCCACCTCCCCGCCTCCCTCCCCAGTCAGAGTTCAAAGTTTTAATGAATGTAGAATTTTGTGCAAGATGAAATTTGATGAAAAATAGCTAACTCCATCTAATTGACCATGTTTAAAAAATAATAATGACAACTATTTTTTACATATTTTGATTGGCAGGACATTAATTTACCGGTAATTGACCACGTTTAAAAAAATATTTGTTTTTAAAATAAAAATCCTCTCTCTCGCACTTCTGCCAGTGTGCCGGTGATCACCCTCCCCTGTGCCAATGTTGGCACCCGTGCCTAAGGTTGCCTACCCCTGGTATATACCGGTAGTATATATACGGCTGAAAGATTATATCAAACACAGTTACACAAGTTTGACGACTTTAACTTTACAAGGCAAAGAGGAGCTAGAGGACAGATCTACGGTAGCAACAGGACTAGAATATTCTCAAGGTGAAAGTTACCCCCCACCCACCTCCTCCGCACTGGGCGTCTAGTCTACCTCTAGGGGAGGTGTCCATTTCAGGAGCTGTCCGGGTACAGATTGCTTCGCTCCCCTGGACTCCTCCTCGCACCTCATCACGCTTTCAAGTTCACACGGAGGAGGGCTTCGCTGCACCCATGCAGTCCCACTGGGGGTTGTCAAAGCCATCCCACCAACTTTGTCCAGACTTTTTATAGTATCGTCGCTGTCGGGCGGAACCCTTCTATGTCCAAAACCCTTATACTAGTTGGTTTTGAGCCGCGGACATCTGAAGAGATTTAGCCTCTCAGGCCCAAAACGTAGAATATTTTGTTATCTTTGGATACGATTTTGTCTACAATTCCATGCTGTATTGATGTTGGTGGAGAGTTCTTCTACATTCTCTAATTGTACCTGTACAGGTACATTTGGTTTCATTTTACGCTCTCAAGGGTTAAAGATCTATACGGGTCCATTCGGTTACAGACTCTCCACCATTTTGCTGGGGACCACTGGTTGAGAACCACTACCATATACTGTATGAATACTCTCCCATAGCACCTTGCACTATTTTGTCGCTGTCGGACGGAAACCTTGTTTGTCAAAACCCGTAACTTTACCTTTCTGGAAATGAGAAATAACAACCTGTGTTCCAATAGCCAGACAAGACACGTAGCCAGACAACTATTCCACAATCTCCAAATGCTATATAGAGTCTGGAACTACGGCTCCTGAACGGCGAGTAATGGAAGCTGGTATTTCTGTTCATGAAAATGAATTGTAAAATATCATTTCTGCTAAGTAGAGCCAAATATACTAAGATGATTTTTATTCATTAGGATAAACCAGACTGTATGACGGGAGCATTTCCAAATCGCGGAGTCAACAGTCTGTCCACGCGAGACTAGTGTTCCAATGGATCAATATTTAGCCACAAGCTCTTGTTAATAATTCTCATTGGTTAAATATACTATAAAACACACAGATACACTTAACCACTTTCACTAAAAATACAGTAAATACCTGTGAGCTTGTAAATCGTCTATTTCCGCTATGCTTTAGCAACACTTTGTACAACCAAGTAGGGCATTCATTTCCAGCCACTGAATTGCAAGCCATGGCCATAAAAGAAACTAATGCTGGTGAACGATGTGTAAATTCAGGCTGAGTGTCAGGCTAATAGAAAGTTGAAATATGGAGATACATAACCTGACTTGCGCCAGATGGTGGCAGTAGTGCGTACCGCCCTACTTTACCATCTGATATCTCTCTGGGAGAGTTGATCACACTCGTAAAGCCCCGGGCTGGATGAATCAGCGGCAGCTACGGGCGGGCTCTGAGCGGCTCTGAACCAATAGAGTGTGATTGCAGACCACGTGGAAACCCAGGAGGCGGATGAGTGGTTGGAGTTGGCACTCCCAGACTGTGATAGAGAGACGGCCCCATCCAATCACCTGCTAAAGAATTTGAAAAAATGGCCCGCCCCTTACATCGGGTCTGCCCGAGCGATCCCAGATGATGGTAAGCAGAGCGGTATGCAGCCAGGCATACACACTGCAGTCATTATCTGGAGCAGTCAGGTTAGGAGATACAAGGTTTCTGCCCGACGAAATATAGGCTTACATATACTGTCTGCAGCCTCACCATTGCCCGCTGGCTGAAAGCCCTGCTCCAACCCTCTCTAACCGCTCCATAATAAAGTTTGGTCTGAAGGTGTGGGGGCCCAAAGGTGGGGTAAACTAATCATAGCCCGTGGAAGGACAAGGAAAGTCATTTTTAGACTCAAAGACATCATCCTGAGAGTACACTTTAGCACAGTAGAGTTACAGTAGACTGTAAAAACAGACCCATTAACAGTCAATGTTTCACACTCTCAGGTTTAAATTAAACACTATAAACATTTTACAGTGTGACATTATTCGACTGAAAGGGATTTAATGATACTTGGGAGACAGAGATCTGGAGACCTACCGGTACCATATCTCAAAAGCAGCATAAGTTTGACCATGACTTTAGAAAGTATAGTGTTTTGTGTTTATTGCTGCTCTGGGTTTAACGAATATCCCTTTGAAGGTCGCACCAAGAAAGAAGCTGTCAAAAGATATTTCTTTGCATTTTCTATTCCCTTTAGGCATTAATAACAACAATCAATTGTTTTTTTTACAATTCACCCACCAGTTTTTAAAATATAAGCCTCTACCAAACGGTAGACATGTCCGTTAATGTTATGGTGCATTTAATAGATTTTTTTTTTTTACTGATAGCTAGAACAAATACACTTCTCCAGTTGATTACTTACATTAAAAAAAAAAGAAAAAAAAAAGAAATGTATTACAAATTTTATGAAACTATTTTTAAATATCCAAATTAGGCATTATATGCGCAAAAATGCCTAATTTTCATGTACTGTATTTTGGGGACATATATCTGAAGATTGGATAATGGCAAATTCAAAAATATTGTTTCATTTTCTTGACATATTAGTGACAAAACAAAATATCAGATGATGAACTTTAGATAATAATTATGTTGAACTTTGATAATTAGGGTTGAATAGGTGAACAGGTGGACTGTGTATGTTGATTGAACACTACTCTTTTACCACTAACAGACATCTCAACCATTTGGTAGAGCATAGTCAGGTGGACTATGGTGGATATTATCAACCAAATGGTAGAGATGGCTGAATGAGGTTGAGTTAATTTCAGCATTGTTTTCAATGAGAAATATGGACTTAAAATGTGCTCTACCATTTGGTTGAGCAAATAAGGGATATACTTGGTTGACCCGGAATCACTCAGCGTTCTATTCCAATGACTTTTCTGTTCTCGCTCTACATAAAAATGTCTTCACTGAAAATATCCGATTTACACGCTCACAACACATCATAACTTGTAGACCCGCATGCTATTTTCATAGGAATGTTTCCCCCACAATGTGCGTGCTGGGGTTTAAGTGGTTAAAGTACAACTTGATGATGTCACTGACATAGACTGTAGAAAAATATGGACGAAGCGAAGCCATTGGTTTCTATGCAGCGCAAATAGCCCTTTCTACCCCTTGGAATATGGGTGTCGCCATCATAGAATTGTAAAGGCATCAGAGATGCTATTGGCTGCCAACGGTCACGTGCACCGCAGGGATACATGGGAGAATGTGGTCGGAGCCTTCCGAAATACAGCACACGAAGAAGAACACAGCTGGCTGGTATCAGTTTAGTTGGCCACGCCCCCCCGCAACTTTATCATTTATTTTAAAATAAATTGGACCACATTTCAACAAAACGAATATGATGGTGATTGAAAGGCAATTTTTAACTAGCGATAGGAACCATACAGTATTCATGAAAATGTTAATTAAGGTTAGAAAACGAAAGGGGAAAATGAATGGGATCCAATGGAGCGCAATTCTTTTTGCGATCGGCCGGGGGGGGGGAAAACAGCGCAACTAGCGGCCAATCATAGGAAGTTTTACTTCCGTATTGGAGTCATTTTAAATCGGCAGAACTATGCCCCTGGTCACTGATAGGCAGGTTTCGGAACTGTCCACAGCCCCCCAATGAGACACAAATCGTGAGTAGATGGAAATTATACCACTTTATAATTGGAAGTGATAAAGAATGATGCCCCACACCTTCGGAGGCAGGGAAATCTTGTACTTTTTTTGGCAGATTTACACTCTTGTTTTTATATCTTAGCTGAGAGTATACAGCAAATCCTGGAAACATAACATGCTATCTGAGTTTCATTTTCACCTTTGCATAAGCCTGAAAGGTCGTCAAGGCTAGGACATGTGTTAAGGCAAGTGCTGCGGGCTAAGGTGGAGTCTGAAGAGGTGAGTTTTGGGTTTGTAGTTACGCTGTATACAGCATGTCCCCGTTTGTGGTAAAATGTCACTATATACGTAATACGTTTCACATTATTACCGTGAGGCCATTGTGCTAAGCAGCACATCCATACCAAATTAACAACAAACCCACACACGTGCCGTGCACACACACATGCATGTACTTGTGCACTCATAACAATGACCTTTTTTGCAATGCTTCAAAGCATGGCTTCAGGCGATTAAAGCACGTCACTCTCCGTAGCAGTGGTTCTCAGCCTCTCTGAATTCAAGGACCTCTAGATTGATAGGCCTTATTAGGCCACGGACCCCCATTTGATATGATTTTAATTTGTTTTCAAACGACCCCCTGGAACAACCCCTCAAGGACCCCTGGGGCTCCACAGACCATAGTAAGTTGAGAACCACTGCTCTAACCTCGCGTCCCCAGGCTTTCTCGGGGGACAAGCCTCCATGGTATTCGTTTACAAAGGGCTGTTTATTTCCGGCCAAAGTGTAGTCCATCTAGGACTACATGACGTAGAGTGGTTTCCGCTCCAGACCGGATCAAATCCTGAAAAGTGAAGGGATCCCAGGCTACCACTGGTCTATTAGCACACTGAGCACGCACACACACACACACACACACACACACACACACACACACACACACACACACACACACACACACACACACACACACACACACACACACACACACACACACACACACTTTGGATGAAGGGGTGTGACGTCCCCATGGGATCGATGACAGTGTGAAATGAGGCTGATGAGGTATTGGCGTGGAGTGGTGGACAGTGCAGATCATCCATTATACATGCAAAGTTGCAAACACCAGCATCCCATTGTGTATTCGCCATGCGCGCCACCAGGGGTGTCGCACCAAATTCTGGGCCCTGGGTACAAGGATTCACTGCAGGCCCCCCATAAATGTTCTTCATAGGGGGAGGGGGTTTAACCTATTTAGACAGTGAACGCATTATTATGTGCTTTAACTATTGAAAAATAGCAGATATACAAGCTCACAGCGCGGCACCGAGTGCCACGCTGCGAGCTTGTATATGCTATTTTTTTTTTTTAATCATGAACATTTTTGCAAGTCTTGGAATATTTAAAATCCTTCTAAATCAGTGATGCTCAAACCTTTCATGTGAAAGGCCCCCAAAATGATATGTATTTGGCCACGGACCCCCATGACTTTAAAAAAATAGCAGATCTACAAGCTCGCAGCGCGGCACCAAGCTTGTATATCTGCTATTTTTCGATAGCTAAAGTATAAAATAATTAAGGCCCCTCCACCTTGGGCCCTAGTAACTCAGTCCCATGTTCCCCCACCCCCCCCCCCCCCCCCCCCCTTGTGACGCCCCTGCACACGCCACGTGTGAACCACTCACCGCACACACAGTAAAGATCCTCAGTGCTAAACTAACGGAGTGTGTACAAATGTAACTCTCCCTCTCTCTCTCTCTCTCTCTCTCTCTCTCTCTCTCTCTCTCTCTCTCTCTCTGAGTTAACAAGTGGTTTTCTAAACACTGAGGATTTCAGTGTGTGTGTGCAGTAGATAACTGGCCCGCCAGGCAATATCACTTGTCTGCTTCGCTAAATTGCCACGTAAATAACCTGCGTGATAATTACGCAACGCAATTAGATATTGTATTAAGATTGCCGCATGTGTGTTTTCTGCTAATAAGTGTGCCGTAATCCACCACAAATTACACCATAATGCTTCTGTGCCAACTCCAATCAGTGTCACAATCAACGGCAGGCATAAACACGTTTCATAACAGGGCCAACGCATGAATAAAACAACAGCTAACCCGACAGCAGAGCTGGAGTATGGCTATACGCAAGTATAACGCCTTTACCTAATATAATTTTTTTCCCCGTCCAAGTTAATTAATGTTGATTCCCCTTCAGCGTTCTCATTATAACTAATTAAATGTGGTAGTAATTGACATTCCGCAGGTCTATGAGAAGAGATCTGTAGGTAGATAACGTGGCGAGCACACTTAAAGGCGAATTCTGTAGGACTGCTTTTCTTATGGTAATCTGATGTTCCATCTGTGTAGGCTATTAACAAGTGGTATAGGCGGGGGGGAAAAGCTAATTTCTACCCAGTTAGCTCTGAACGGAGATGGGAGGGGACTATTGTTAGCATCCGCACAGAAACGAAACGGGACATTTCCGCCATTATGATGGCAGATGTAAGAAATACGTGAATAAGAGATTTCGCATAAAATCCCACCGCTGGTGGTCGCGCTGCAGAGCACATGCAATGAAAAAAAATGTTTTGATCTTTCATGGACATCATAACATCATATTGGTAAGATAAAAGAAATTCCCCTTTAACCCATTAGGGGGAAATGACTTAGATTTTAACTATACATTGGTTGCTTGGCTAATCGAAAACGGCAGATCTACAAGCTCATAGCGTGGCACTTTGTAAATGGTGCAAAGATGCAATCTAGTGGTACAACTCCTATATGCTAGGTCCCGGGCTCAGGCTCTTATGCAGCCTGACAGTGCATCGTGGGTTTGAGTCCATGTTACTGACTATCTTTACTGGACATGTCTTCCTGATCTCTCTCCCTGCTTCCTGTCCATGAGTCCATCTCCACTATAAACCATTAATAAAGGCAGAAAAGCCCCCAAACATGTCTTAATAAAAGACTACATGCTAAATTCCTCAAATAAAAATGTAATAAGTGACCGTAAGGTGGCGTACACAAACTCTAGAAGGCAATGGTATCCAATCAGGAGGGAATATGGGAAATGGGACAGATCCATGTTGATGACATGACTTTAGAGATACTGTGTACTGTTTTGCGTGATTTTAGGGCAAAATCTGTAGGAGCAGTGTCCAAAAATGTGTTTTGCAAGAATCGGCCTCATGGTGGCGCTAGAAGAGGGCCATGTGAGAATGAATGGGTGGAGGTTGTGGTTTGGCAGCCAAGGAGTGTGTGTGCAAAGTTTGGCATGGATAGGGGCAACGGTGGCGGAGATATGAGTAGGGCAAAAGTGTGACATGACGTGACTGACTTACAGACTGACAGACTGACAGACTGACAGACTGACAGACAGCCAGTGGAGGTTTTGATAGTAACTGTGACCTGACGGTCGCAATAAAAACAAGAATTAAGACATCGCAATTATATGCTTCAGCCAACCAGTTGACATTTGCATTCATGTCTGCCCAGACTGTACTGACAAAACACATTTCACTGACCTTGACTTTTTACCACTTACTTCTAATTCAGTTAATCTTTGAGCCAAATGTCATGAAATTGCCTCAAGGTGCAGTGGTGGGAACTGGGAAGTAACTAAGTACATTTACTCAAGTACTGCACTTAAGTACAATCTCAGGGGCAAATATTGTACTTTTACTCCACTAAAAGTATTTGAAAATGTTAGTTACTTTATAGGTTTTGATTATGATTACAAAACATATACAGTATTAGCCACTTCAGCCCCATACTGTATACTTCAGCTATTTGACGCGTTGCATCGCAAAGAGTTGTGAGCTTGTAGAGCATTTTGAAAACTTGACATTTCCGCATAATGAGTACTTTTGCGACTATGTATATTTTGTTGCCAATACTTTTGTACTTTTTGCAATTCCAGACTTTTCCTTGTAAAAATGCATTTCTAAATGTTATTGATACTTTTACTCAAGTAAAACATGTAGCACCACCACTGGTCCCAACTTAAAGGAGCTATAGTCAACAAAACGGATGCTAAAATAAAAATAATGTTTCGAAAATATTTTATAAAAAAATAAGCTTCATATATGTGTTTCTATTCAAAAATGACCACAAAAAGCGTAAAAATAATGATAAAATAATCATTTTGGCTATTGTCAGACCGACACTTGGTTTACATTCTAGTCTATAGACTAGGATGTAAACAAAGTGTCGGCCCCACAATAAAAAAGTTGACTATAGCTCCTTTAAGTGTACATTCGTGCCAAATGTCAAGAAATTGAGATATCGCTGAGATACGTTTCTCTGTCACAAGGTCAGGACAGACGGGCAGGCGGGTGGGAAAACATAACGCCTCTGGACATTGGCTGTCCACCGGAGGCGGGCATAAAAATATCTTCTTTATTTTCTTGGAATAGATTTAAACATCTACGTGATATATGTCACTATTGACATCATTTATGTGATTGCGTTAAATCATGCCCGGGCATGAGGGTTAAATGCTCTGAGCATTTGGCACTGAGAAGCGATGCACTTCACAAGGCATGCCTTTGATGAAAGAGAAGTGCTCCAACGGTGGTGGTCTGCCCTGAATGTAAATGGGAACTTAACTAGAGTCATGCGTGCAGGCTATATGACTCTCTGCTCCTCTGCTATTTTGATACTTCCTCATCAAAGGAAGATTTTCTTTTTAAGCTCCTCCAGTTTCAGTGATTCTCACATTTTTCTCTTTAAATGTTGAATGTGGGTCCGGTTATGATTTCTGTCCAATTTCCTGACATGTCACATTCTGCTATAGGCGTGAGTACCACCACAGGCAGTACAATTCCCAAGTGTAATCAACATACCGGTAGGTTTCTTATCAGGGCACATAAGCTACAGTAGAAGTGTTGTCAAGGAAACGAGCATGACGCGTCACGCCACAGCATGACGTCATGTTTAGCTATAAATGAGCTATATACCGAAGAAAGATATGGAAGAAGTATACAGATCTGTAGAGATATCTAGAGTTATACTTAGATATATAGGTTCAATATACCGAGACTCAGAGAATACTTATTTATAGAAGAATATTGAATAGATGCACTATAGAACTAGTGCATGAAGAGAGCCTACCTTTATACAGTACTTATTTCATTGGTACCAGCTATGGGCTCTCCGGTTAACTAGACTTTGTCATACCAGATCAAGTAAGATATTATCACTAGTGACCTCATATACAGCCCTTTGTCCTTTATACTCTATTATAATCTACCCATTCCTCTTCAAGAAGGATGCGTCAGATTAAGATCTTCAACGCTTCTTTTTTTTCCTTTCATTTCATTATGCATTATATTTTCTATTAATATGGTGGATTCATTTAACCACTTAAGCTGTCAATACTTAGTAAACTTGACTATCGGCTCTGTACTTGGTCTGGTCTTTTTTCCCCTACAACAAACCACTTCACCGAAAATAGGCGATCTATAAGCCCACAGCACGCCGTGAAGTGCGTTGTGAGATTAATAGATTGTTTATCTTGGGTGAATGTTCCCCCCACAATAGGGATGCAAGGGTTCATGTTATTCATGTATAAAAGAATCTCAGACCAACTGTCTGATAGCTCGCTAAGACTCTCGAAGCAACATAACATGTCATAAATACTACAAGGGTCTTAATCTAAGGCCAGAGCATGATGCAGAACCCCCCCCCCCCCCCCCCAATGAGTAAACAAGAGTGGGCCCAAAGCATTGTTTAAATAAACCACCTTGTGATCACCAACGTGACGTGCTGCGACGCGTTGTGAGCTTGGAGGTCGATTATTTTCAGAGTGTGATAACCACACTGAATATAATCAAGTCAATATTGGAGATTTCTACACAGAGAAATTCTATTCTATTGAATTGCCTTCGGTACGCATGGAAAGGGGGAATTTGCATTTCTCTCACCATAGTAAAAACTGATTTCATGGTCTGGAGAGGGCACTTTTTACTGACGGGTAAATGGGCAGGGGCTCAAGCCCTCTTTGATGTCTATGTGCTCACGTGCCTTTTGATGTCTATGTGTGTGTGCACGTGCCTGGATGACACAATGAGCCTGATTTTGCATCAGCCAGTAAATATTTGACACATCCAAAAAAAAGTTAAAACATAATCTGATTTGGTTAAAAACATGACACACACTTGTAGCCACCCACCAGACATCACATGACATGATCAGAGTTGACGTGCCAAGGTCTTTTTAGGACTTGTGTGCAAAGTCCTCTACTCTACTCACTAACTAGCTTAATTTATACTCCGAAGTATGAATCAGGCTTTAATGGATGCTTTCCTAGATGAACTGCAAACATCATTAAACTTGTACTAACCCTGCCCTGCAATTAGCAGCCATCTTTGGCAGAGTTTCTCTTGTAGAACAGAAGACATTACATCATTTATGCTCAGTGTAGCCATGCAGGGCTAAATCATTCAGCGTGAGCAGCGAGCTAGGCCCAAGTAAAAAAAAAGAAAAAAGAACTATGCCTCCCAGACACTGATCTGGATTCAGCTTCTGATAGTTTTCTCCCATCTGCTGTAAACACAAGGAGCATGGGGCTGTGCAGAAAACAAGATCCTTCCGGACCCACTGATGATCAAAGTGTGGATTCACACGTGGGGTAAAGCAATATGCATTGTGTACTGGCCTGGCGGAGGGGGTGGGGGGATCTGATGGGACACTCTGGGGGGAGTAAACATAGGTTTTCCATTACAGCAGCCACAGAGCCGGTGTTACCAGCGGCGGCGTATTAGGAGAGTTGAGGGTCCTATCTGTCACACCTTAGATGGCGCTCAGCTGGCCCAATAGTGTCAACACAGGCTCAGAACAATATCAATGGATAGAGGTGGGGAAGATGGAGTGGTTGCCAGGGACCCCTTAGCTGAGAGAGATGTAGCAGGGAGTCCAGGGACCCCCACTACATATTGTATAAAATTGTGTTGCATGATTAAAAATGTTCATAGATTTCTTAGACAGCTTAGACTTGTTTGACAGCCTAGACTTGTTTGAGAGTTGGAGCAATGTGTATTTTCAGACATTTAACCACTTGAACCATCAAATACTTAGTTTGATCTTCTTTTCCCACAACAAACCTCTTTGCCAAAAATAGCTGAACTACAAGCTTATAACGCTTCGCGCTGCGAGGCATTGTACGCTTGTAGATCTGCTATTTTTGGCTCTAATGTTCCACTATAGGGATGTCATATCACACAAAGATTTGGCGGCCCCCCTGTAGTAACTCTGAAGACCCCCTAGGGGTCCCAGACCCCCGGTTGAAGACCCCTGTGTTAGAATATAATATTTGTATATACAGTATTATACACACAATATATAGCTCTTCGGGGTCCCGTCCTGTCCTCGACACCTGGGCGGACAAGGCCCCATACAGCTACCGGACCAAGTTAGCAGTTTAGCTAGCGGCCAGCAAGCTCACACTTCGACCCGATTTCTTTCGCCGCCGCTCTTGTGTTTGTCGTTGTCGGGCCGTTAGTGGAGCACTCATTTTGTCACCACGGTGCACCTTTCTCGATCTTGTCGAGAAAAGGTGTGCCCTGCAAAGACTAACTTAACCCTAAGCTGTGGTGGACAAAGTACTAAACCCTGTAAGTATGTCAAAGTATAAATAAAAGTCAAAGTTGCTCTGTGAAATGTGTACTTCAGTTAAAGTAGCCTGCTGGAGTAACTGCTCTAAGAAAAAGTACTTAAGTATTCAAAAGTACATGCTTTTAAAAAAGATGACCACCATGACCCCAATCTGAGTTCCCAGAGGTTCTTTTTCTCGCCACTAGGGGGGCGAGAAGAACCTCTGGGCCAAAACTATGATATTCCTGGGCAGGAAGTTGTCCCAGGCTCAGAATCTGAGCTGGGACAATACAGGAAGTAGAGCCCTGTGCAAACCTTCAAATCATCCAGAACAGAAACCAACCAAAAACACTACAACAATATGCAGCCCATGTTTCAAGGTGAATCCTACCAGACTACCATGACCCTAAAGTAGTGCAATAGGGTAATTCATAATGTACTGCTTGGGAAGAATAATGGGTAAACTAAAAAAGTCACAGACAAAATAATGCATGTGTGGGGTGAATGTCCCCCGTGCCGATAAAACACTGAAGTGCTGGACTGTCATACTAAATGATTCAACATCGTTCAACTTTGATGTTATGCCCGTGAGCATTTTTGCAGAGAACTTTTTGATGTATTATGGACAAGTTTGTCTCAACGAGGTGGACTGCAAAGTGGAATCACAAAACACCACCAAATTGTAAAAAAAAAAAAAATAAGATGGTGATGTGATGAGGTGTTGTTTATAACCAGTGGTTCCCAAACCTTTTTAGCTCGAGACCAAAAAGACCTTGTAGATCTGCAATCCCCCTTTTTTAATTTCTATTATTTAGGATATTTACTTGCGACACAAACATGGGTCCAGACCCACCTGTTTGGGAGACTGGTTATCTATCTATAAATGCGAGAAGTCTCTGCGTGTGTGTTTGTAATCCGCGTATCTCGAGAACCGTTCGTCCCACCGGCTTCAGATTCGGCACGCGCGTTCCCCGCCGCGGCACGGAGTGCAGTGCCGGGCCTCGACCCGACCCGACGCGCGGTTTTCCCTAACCGGCGCGAAACGTTCGGAATCTCCTTATGCGGAAATCGGCGCAAAATCGGCGCAAGCGCTGACTCATTGTGACATCACTGCAGTGCCGGGCGCAAGCGCTGAGTCATTGTGACATCACTGCAGGCAGATACAGGGGCCTAGCCTCGACCCGACAGACTGAGATCTCCATATATGGGCATATGGGCAGATACAGAGATCTCCATATATGGGCAATACAGGGGCCTTGCCTCGACCCGACAGATATCTCCGTATATGGGCATAAAAGGGACACAGACAGATATATCTCCGTATATGGGCATAAAAGGGACACAGACAGATATATGGGCATAAAAGGGACACAGACTGAGATCTCCATGACAGATATCTCCGTATATGGGCATAAAAGGGACACAGACTGATACAGAGAATGGGCATATGGGCAGATACAGAGATCTCCATATATGGGCATATGGGCATAAAATGGACACAGATATATGGGCATAAAAGGGACACAGACTGAGATCTCCATATATGGGCATATGGGCAGATACAGAGATCTCCATATATGGGCATATGGGCATAAAAGATGGACACAGATAGAGTATATGGGCATAAAAGGGACACAGACAGATACAGAGATCTCCATATAATGGGGTTTGCATCCGTATATGGGCATAAAAGGGACACAGACAGATATATGGGCATAAAAGGGACACAGACTGAGATCTCCATGACAGATATCTCCGTATATGGGCATAAAAGGGACACAGACTGATACAGAGAATGGGCATATGGGCAGATACAGAGATCTCCATATATGGGCATATGGGCATAAAATGGACGCAGATATATGGGCATAAAAGGGACACAGACTGAGATCTCCATATATGGGCATATGGGCAGATACAGAGATCTCCATATATGGGCATATGGGCATAAAAGATGGACACAGATAGAGTATATGGGCATAAAAGGGACACAGACAGATACAGAGATCTCCATATAATGGGGTTTGCATTAAAGGGTGGGGCATTCATTCCCTATTTACATCGTTCCCGAGTTGGCCAGGTCGCAAACTCCATATATGGGCATAAATGGGCACAGGCAAACAGATGGTCAAACCAGGTCCTACAGAGATCTCCATATATGGGCAGAAAATGGACGTAGACAGACATATCTCTCCATATATGGGCATAAATGGACACACGCAAACAGATGGTCAAAACGGATCCTATGACAACAGGTATAATGGGGTTTGCATTAAAGGGCGGGGCATTCATTCCCTATTTACATTGTTCCCGAGTTGGCCAGGTCGCCGACTAGACGCTCGGCCGCCCGAAGGGCGGCCGAGCTTCTAGTAAGGTTAATGGGAGTTTTCCACCAAGTGCCACATTGACGAGTTGTGTCAGATGATGCCCTTTAAAGAGGGTAGAGCCCGCCCGCACACCAGAGTAGATGTACAAAAAACGTTTATTTTGGCTGACAACGTTTCGATCCTGTTGTGGCTCTTCGTCAGGTCATGTGATCATTATTAGTCTTGCGTAGCCAGGCAACAGCCTGGCCACGCCAATGAAAGCAATGATGAAAATAGATGACAATAATGATCATATCCCCCCATGGGTTATAAATCTGGACGCAACACGATTTGTCAGAGCGCAAATTAAGCTTTACGCGTCTCTCTCTCTCTGTCAGTCTCTCTCTCTCTCTGTGTCGCTCTCTCTCCCGCTGCTTGTTGTGATTGTTATCATCTTCACCAACAATGAGAACAAAACAACTTCACACGATTAAGATTAATGCTGGTGTTGAAAGATATATTCTATTATATGCATAGATCATCAATTACAATGCAAGTAGGCCAAGGGTCTTCAACAGGGGGTCCGCTCCAAATCTTTGTGTGATAGAAACTTTATTCTACTTTTTTTTATACCAGTAAGACTCCCTAATCGGGAGATAAGCGACCGTAGGTGGCTTTGCAAGAATCGGCCTGATGGTGGCGCTAGAAGAGGGCCATGTGAGAAATGAGGGGTGGGGTCTGCGCGGCGCCGAGGCGGACGAATAGGTACCGGCCCCGGCTCTCCCGGTCGCTCCTAGCCGGAGTTACGGCATTTTATGTGAGCTGCAGTGTAGGGGGTCCTCCACTGGGGGCACCACCACTTTTGCATCCGTTCTGGAGCACCAGGAGTCGGTGGTCCCCGGGAATTCCCCGTGAGCAGCCCCGTTGGGGTGGTCATTTGGTCATTTTTGCACATTTGGGTTTTTTTTTTTACATCTGGGGGTCCCCCAGGGAGCTGGGGGTCCCTGTAGCTCCGGGGGTCCTTGGAGGTTGTAGTTTGGCAGGTAAGGAGTGTGTGTGCAAAATGTGGCATGGATGGGGGCAACGGTTGTGGAGATATGAGCAGGGGAAAAGTGTGACGTGTGATGTGTCACTCACGGAGGGACATTTTTTTACACCTGGGGGTCCCCCAGGGACCTGGGGGTCCCTGGAGCTCCGGGGGTCCTTGGAGGTTGTAGTTTGGCAGGTAAGGAGTGTGTGTGCAAAATGTGGCATGGATGGGGGCAACGGTTGTGGAGATATGAGCAGGGCAAAAGTGTGACTCACTGACTGACTCACTCACTCACTGACAGACAGCCTGTGGAGGTTTTGGTAGTAAATGCGACCTACGGTCGCAATTAACCACTTGAATCCTAGCGTCCATATTCTGAGAACTTTAGCCAAAAATAGCAGATCTACAAGCGCTGCGAGGCGCTGTGAGCTTGTAGATCTGCTATTTTCAGCAAAGACGTTTGGTGTAGAGGGGAAAAGGAGCAGGCTAAGTACAGAGTGAAATGTCAAGTTATGGTATTGACGGTTCTACGTTTCTGAAAACACAAATCGACGTGAATCCAAAATACACTGATGATTGTGCTGTCAAACAATGAAACTATATGGAATCTATGAAAAAGTTGTGGGGAGTCCCTGCTTCATCTCTCTCTCAACTAAGGGGTCCTTGGCCTGAAAACATTGGACCACTGAAGTAGGCTATTGTTGTACACCTGCATGCAGGCAAAGCAACAGGAGTGACTTGGCCAGTAATGTAGACCCGTTACATACTGTATGCTGGACGGACAGCTTTTGACCTTTTGACTTGTTCTGTTCTGTGGCATCGCAGTATATTGGCATGCTGGCACAAGAAATATATTGGACCACCAAATATTTTACAAGATTAGCTGAGTACACACGCACACACGCGGATGCACACGCACACGCACACGCACACACACACACACACACACACAATCTCAACCCTCTTGGCAGAGATGAACACAAAAAAAGAATACACCAGAATACAATTATATTATTTGCTTTGTCCTCGCCAACAAGTTCAAGGAAAACAGATGGTCTATGATTACACGGTACACCAAAGTATGTTTATGAAAATACCTTGCTTGATTTTTTCATTATGGATAACAATAAAAAAGGGATATTTGTAGTGATCCCCGGGGGGAAATAGCTTCTGTGCATTTGATGCAGCAGCGACAATAAATAGCTTCATAAAGAGTCTGATGGTGAGCCAAATAGCATTTATTCAGTTCTCGTTGGGTTCATTTCAAGAGCATTATCACTCAACTCAACCACTTTGTTCATGTTGGTGCAGCCCCAGGGTTGTCTTTTTATGAATGATTAAGCGCAATTTTGAAAACAGGGCTCATTTTGTCAGACCATGCTACACGCAATTCACACAAGACACAAACGTACACAGAAGTAGCAGAATCCTTTAACCCTTAGATCTTTTGCTAAATTAAACACTTGTGATTTATACGATCAGATTCTATTTGAATCAGACAACTGGTCTCTACAGAAAACACCTAAATAAAATACAAGTAACACACCGTAAGGGCGAGAAGCGACCGTCAGGTCTCGCAGCAATTTCCCCCAACACACACATTTAGACAGCAACAGCATTCCCGGAGGTTGAAACCGCAACAAAGTGAAAACACCTTCTAGAGTGGAAATCTTTGAAAACGCTCTGCCTTAATGGAGCTATAGTCAACTTTTTCTTGAAAAATGGATGCTAAAATAAAAATAATGTTTCGAAAATATTTTATAAAAAATAAGCTTCATATATGTGTTTCTATTCAAAAATGACCACAAAAAGCGTAAAATAATGATAAAATAATCATTTTGGCCATTGTCAGACCGACACTTTGTTTACATTCTAGTCTATAGACTAGGATGTAAACAAAGTGTCGGCCCTACAATGAAAAAGTTGACTATAGCTCCTTTAAGTCTCCATGTAAATATGCAATACAGGGGAAATGACAAAACATTTTCCATGGCGTCTCCGCATGAACGCAGAATAAAAATCAAACCCATGTTTGAAGTGAGCAGTGGATGTGAGCAGTTCATTTAGATTCTAGAAGTTAAGTTTCCTAACTAACCAGTAAGACTCCCTAATCTGGAGACCGTCAGGTCGGCAACCTCATGGTGGCACTAGAAGAGGGGCATGTGAGAAATCAGGGGCGGAAGTTGTGGTTTGCCAGCCAAGGAGTGTGTGTGCAAAGTTTTGCATGGATAGGGGCAACTGTGCCGGAGATAAGAGTAGGGCCAAAAGTGTGACGTGACGTGACGGACTGACAGACAGCCGGTGGAGGTACAGCGCCCCTTGGTCACCCAGGCCTGTCACCAGCAGTATTGCTATGATACAAAGTAACAAACTAACAAACTAACATACCTAACACACTGTCACGCTAAGGAGACAGTGTGACCACCGCTCAAAAAGCGAGAACGCAGTGGCACTCTGTCTTTTTTGGTTCTGATTGTAATTACCATGTAAACTGCTGTGCTCCATCTGAAACAGAAGATTTCTGCTTTTCTGGTCTGGTTTTCCTTTTTTTTCCAGAGAGAGTAAAGTACATGAATATATTGACCAAACACAACAACACACAAGACGACAAGTAGTGCATACCAGAGTGGCGCATAATGAAAATATGTATTTCTCTCTTTGGGAGGTCTGATGGATGATTTAAGCAGTCACACCTGGCCAGAGTCCAATTAGTTTTGACTCAGACCTGCTGTGACTGCTTAAATCAGCCGTCACCCATCCCACACTCCTCCACATTGGAACTGATTTTACTGCACAGTAGAGAAAGGTTGTTTTTCACCTGTGCTCTTGTCAGAATTTCCAAATTTCCAAAGTGAGGTTTCACTAACACTGTGTTATTTTTCTAAGCAGTCAAGAGAAAAGAACAAAACAAAAAACAGACATATTACAGCTGATAATGAAAATGCTTTCAAATGTGAAGGCGGTTACATATCGGCACTTTGCGACACGTTGCTTTTCCGACCACCTAAACCTAACCTTAACCCTAACCTCAGTAAAACTAACGCTGGTGAATGCTAACCTGGTGAAACGCTAACTTGCCGACGCTGGTGAATTCTAACCTGGTGAAGCGCTAACCTGCCGACGCTGGTGAATGCTAACCTGGTGTTCAGAATGGGGATGTGTCGGAATGGAAACCCGTCACTGTGAAAGCCATACTGAGATATGAGAATAGAGCGAAAAGATAGGCGAACATCAATCTAATACAACATAATGTAAAAATAATATTATTAATTGTATTTGTAAAGCATTTACTATGCATTTCATGATGAGGTACCTGTAAAAGAATTTGAATATATACCTGTAGACATAGAACTGTGGGAAAACATTTTAAAAGGTTTATAGTCTTCAGTGAAAACACAATCCCCATTAATGATGTCCCTGGTTTGTTTTCTGAACTTCACCACAGCCCACCAATGAGACGTGTGAGTGCTATGATGAATGTTACTGTATTCACATTGCCTCTCTCATGCGCTGTTAAAAACCCTGAGTGATACGGGTCCATTTGGTTACAACTGTGGCACACACTCCCTGGAGTTACAACTGTGCATCTGTGCATCACGATGTTGCTGATTAAGTTGTTATATAAGCACATCATCCCACTCACAACCTGTTTTAGTCACAACCTCACACAACAAGCCTTACGTTAGTATGTCTTCATAGCGAGGTGATGGCTATTTCACGGTGAGAACACAATAAAGGCAGAAAATGAAATGATGGCAGCCGTGCCGTGGCGTGCGTTCTCTTCCCAGGGGGTGAGCTAAAGCTATACTGCTCTTCAAAGAGGAACGGTTCAGATTCGAGACCTTGCTTGCTCACGCTAGACCTCGAGGCACTGGGGCTCAAATAATGCAAGTTAGAAAATACATTATGTCCCCTAAAACGATGACGAATACACCTTGAGGTGGCCGGTCAGTACACCCTATAGAGCTGTGCATGTGCCTTATCCACATGTACACTGGAAGCAGGCAAGCGGCATAATGACATTTACTCACTATTGTTGGTGGGTCTTTATTTTGACATCTTGGTATGGGCTGTTGTTGCTGTTATTTTAACCACATATAAACCATTGTTCTGGACAAGTCATAATAGGGGAACATTCAGAGAAAGCGAGCTAAGGTAAAGTGAAAATAGCAGATTCTAAAAGCACACTATGTCTCCGCTTGTAGATCGGCTATTTTGTGTTTTGTGTGTGTGTGTGCGTGCGTGCGTGTGTGTGAAAAGAAAGTGACTGAGACACACGCTCCATAACAAAACCTTCACCAACAGAGAGCCTCTAGAAGCCGCCTCAGCCAGCTGGCTCTGGGACTCTGGGTGCACAAACACAAGTAGAGCCACCAGACAGAAAACCTACTGGACCAAACCAAATTATAAGAAAACAAATGGAAAGAATCAACCCAAAGCCAGATAAAATTGGAATGTTATTTGGATAACGATACAAAGTGGCAGAATGCCTGAGCTGTGAATGCTCCAAAAACGAAGTAAAGCCTCGACTATTGCGCAGACAGGTCTTCGTGATGGAGAGAGGCGCCAGACCTCGCTCCCTCTTCACTCCCAAGAGAAGACTGTGCACCCAATGCACACAAAATGTGGTTGAAGAAGCTGGGCTATGCTTTCCAAACCTTTTTGAAACTAACATTGGTTTCAGTATTTCTAACAGAAAGTTCTATGGTTTTGCGAGGTAGTTTAATAAACATAGTTACGGCAAATGTGCTTTGTGACAGCTCTGTTTAATTTTACATAAATTTTCTTACGTTTTAATTGTTTTTATTTCACACTTGCGTTGGCAACGGAAACGTATGTTTCTCGTGCCAATTAAAAAAAGAGAAAAAATACATTGAATTGAATTAAAATGAGAGGAATATGTGCGTTTCTGTCTGTGCATTTGAGCAGTCATTATTACATGTAAGCCTGGTATATTTTTATAACAGTATATATATATGTGTGCAGGTGTGTGTGGGTGTTGGACAAGCTGTAGGTCCAGCAGGGAGGTCTGAACACACCAGCAGTTATCCTTGAAGGCGGTTCCTCCCATCAGCCCCAGTCAGTGGTGGACAGTAACCAATTACATGGACTCGATAACAGTACATTTTTTAGGTATTTCTTCTTACTTTACTGGAGTATTTTCAACATTTAAATATGTTTACTTGTACTCTACATCTTGGAGGCAAATATTGTACTTTTAACTCCACTACAATTATTTGCAAATAATAATAGTGGAGTAAAAAGTACAAAAGTACAATTTTAGTTCCTATAGTTTTTGTAGATTATTATTGCAATACTTAAGCTATTTGAAAATAGTTTAAGTTTTGAGTCACAACTCAGTCACAACGCGTTGTGCACTGCTATGTAGACCTGCTATTTTCAAGGGATGTTTGATTATACATTTGAAAAAAAAAACTTGAGAAATGAGACATTCTGCACAATGAGTATTGAGTATTGTACTCTTACTTTGGTTACTTACTTTGACGCAGACACTTTTGTACTTTCACTCGAGTCAATTTTGAAAACCAAACTTTTGCTTGTAACCTGACTAGTTCTACACTGTGGTGATTGATACTTTTACTCAAGTAAAACATACGAGTACTTGTTCCACCACCACCACCAAGCCCCAGTAAAGTTAAGCATGCTGTATAGCGCTGTCCATCATCCCATGTACCCAGCAACCCCCCGTGAGTCAGGAGCAGACCTTGTGCACCGCACTTTCATGTTCAACCGAGCAGCTTTGCCAAGGACGGCTTTCCACTTTGCAACCCATAGCAACAATTCAGTTTGAAGAAAGGCTTTGGTATACGTCAAGATACCGGTAAGTCAACAATAGACTGCCGGCATTCATTCAGCATGATTTGCAATTAGTCTTGCCCACAGGAAACCAATTTTCATGCTGCATATAGTGGCAGAAGTGCTATATTCATTGTTTGATTCAGCTGTACACGTGACACTATATACAGGACCACAGTAAGGGTATAGTGTGTGTGTGTGTGTGTGTGTGTGTGTGTGTGTGTGTGTGTGTGTGTGTGTGTGCGTGCGTGCGTGCGTGCGTGCGTGCGTGCGTGCGTGCGTGCGTGCGTGTGTGTGTGAAACAGTACCAATTATATACTGTAGCTGTAGAGTTTAAATGAATAAATAAATCCA
>NC_137818.1:19673523-19703523 GCF_963921795.1 Nannobrachium achirus
GCACAACCGGGTGAGAACCTAACATATAATATCTACAAGCCCACAATGGATTGAGGCAGTGGCGTGTTGTGGGCTTGTATGCTGTTAAATGTTTGGGTGGGACTCCTGGGCCAGCCAGTATTCAGATGATAGACAAGCCAGTGGGCCAATCACGTGATGTCTCTCTGCTCTGTGGGCCGGTGCTACTGAAGGATTGGCCTTCTCCACTTAGTGGTTCAGCAATGTGTTCCAGACAGTAATTCAATAGTCTGGTCGCGCACCCCGCCGCCGCCCCATATCTTTTCTGAGCAGGGGTCGCGCCTCTCACGCAAACGGACATGCATTGATCCCAAAACCCCAAGTTCACACCTCAACAAGGCTGTCACAACAGGGTGTTTTAACAAAGTAACGAGCCTGCATGCATACTAGTAAGACGCCTCAGGGCGACATGCTAGTCTAGGATGTACAGGCTATGCTACACACACACTGAGGAAAAAGGCTACAGACACATGCACAGCCACTCTATGGAGCGGTTTACCACCGCTCAAAAAAAATATTGTTTTCAATTGAAGTGGATGGTAGCGTCCACACCACAATGATAAAGCCGTCTGTCTGTGCCCAAATATGGAGATGAGTGATGTCATACTAATGGCATTTTCATCTGCATATTCTCCTGGAAGAATGGACCCACTTGTGGACCCTTTTCTTAATCATCGTCATCATCCTCGTCATCATCCTCGTCATCATCATTGCATAACCATCTTCTATGCTTGGACCCTGGGAGGGTGGGTCATAATTATTTTCTGTTGCTGTTAGTTGGTCATGGTCATGGTTGGTCATGGTTGCCAGTTCCCACCTGATGTCATGTGGGAGTTCAGACAGCTCCAGACGATGCTGAGTGACTGCTAACTTGCATAACATTTTCAGGCTAGGATTTAAGTCTAGGATGTATAGGTCACCAGAAGTGGAGTTGGATCCTTTGCATCCTCCATGGATGATGATAGAATCTCCCATCACGCAACAGATCATCCCATACATCCTACAGGGGTCTTTCCCCTTGGGATCAACCTGCTTCCAGGAAAAGGTCTCTGGACTGAATTTCCACAGTACATTGAAGAGCTGGTTCCCGTAAAAGCCACCAAATATGTAAAGCTCTCCATTGTAGGCAAAGGCTGAAGGATACCGATATTCACCTGGGATAAGGCCTCCAGAAGACATGCTCAGCCAGCAGTTGGTCTCTGTGTCAAACACTCTGATGCTGTTGTAGCCGGCGCAGCAGCCGCCCCTACGGCCCCCAAATACAAACATCGTTGTCCCGATGATGGTGGCAGAGTGACAGTATGAAGCATATGGTGGAGTTCCTCTGGTGTTAATTAAAGACCAGACCATTGGGGTGGTGTCCAACTTGTACATGTCATTACTTAATAGAGTCAGCTGGTTGCCTAACTTGCCTCCATACACATACATGACCTTCTCCAGGACACAGGCTGAGTGGTGGCTCCTTGCTCCTGGAATAGTCCCCGAAATATTGGGTTCGAACCAGCTGTGGGTATCGACATCAAAGGCATAAAGAACATTGCAGTAAGGATAGTATCCTCCCCAGATATAGACAGTTTCTTCTACCAACACAGCTGTGTGGCCCCGGCGCCCGGAGGGAACCTCAATGGGACTTTGTCCTCTTCCATTTGTCACTGGTGGCAACTTCCTCCAACACAAAGACAATGTGTTGAAGACGTGGACTTCAATCTGATCACTGTGGTTCTGGTAGTTGTTGTCTCCTCCAAATGAGTACAGCTTGTGTCCGACTACCACAGCAGCATGCCAGTAAGCCTTATGTCCTCCTTTGAGATGTATCGTCCAGTGAATCATTTCACGCACAAGCACCACTGTGAATCAGTTCAGCTCTTAGAAGGTTCAATTGGTTCCCAGAAGTTGCTGAATGGTGTTGTGTTTGAAAATACAATAACAGCATTTAAAAGGACAATTACATCTGATGTAATAATAACAATGTTACGTGATGACATCATTATATGACATATCTAATGACGTTATTCAATCGGAATGGCCATTTTAGCTAAATCTATTATCAGAATATTGTCAATACTAGTACCCTAACCCTAACCCTATATATATATATAAACTTTTGGTTGTCACCACGCTCTGACTGCGCTATCCTCTTACATGATGGAATATGAAAAATATAATTAATTTAATTGTAGATCTGCAACTTGATTTTGATCAGATTCTTTATACATTTTGAACTTCTGCACACTTGACGCCGATACCATTTACTCAAGTAAATTTAAAATATGTGACTTCTACATTGCACTGTTTACTTAAGTAAAACCTGAGAGTATTCTTCCACCATCAACGCAGCATCACACATGCCAGTGGAACGCTGGAACAAAAGAACTATAATTTTCAGTGTAACTTGGTTTTGAGAATTACATTTGGAGCCCAAGATGACAAGATTTTGCCTCAAAGAGCCTTTTCCTGTTTGGGACAACATCATTATCTCTATATGAGCAGGCCTTCTCCATAATGAACACTAACGAATCCAAACCTCCCGCGGTCGCAGCTGACACACAGACGTCTAAATGACATTTTATGATAATTACAACTGGCCAGAGACTGGTCACTGATGTTTACAGGCTGATTAAAGCCGAGAGATGTCAGGTGTCTGGAAGGAGCGTTTAAACAATGAGTGAGAGGATGAATGAACGTTTTGGCTATCCAGCCCGAAACGTTTCGTCATGTCAGTTAGAGACTCTGAGTGTGACCCATTACTTGTATAAATGTTGCTCATCATCCTAATCATCTGTACCATGTGGTGGGGTTCCCATTCCCCAAGAATGAGCTAAATGGCCTCTATGACTGTCTTTTCCCGCGCTCGGGTGACGCAGTGGTAAATATAGCTGCCCTGCCCACCACCGCATAGTCTGGGGGTTCGGTTCCACGGTGGTGCATCTGTCTAGACAAACACAATTGGAGCATGTTCGGAGGAGTGAAGCCCAGCGGGGTAAGGGTGATATTTCTCACTGCACATACTCCTACGCTTAGGTGGTTCGGGCATCCCGATCGTCTCCCCATAGGGAGGCATGTACCACTGGGAGGAGACCCCGTGGCAGACCAAAGACCAGATGGGGGATTACATCTCCACACCGGCATGGAAACGGCCTGGAAAGTTGCTAATGTTGCTCAGGAGAGGGAAGTCTGACTCCTACCGGCTGGGGGCGGCTGGAGTAGGACGAAGGCTCTATACGTCCTCCCGGTGGGGCCGCCTCACTGGCAGGTGAGCCAGTAGGATACCACAGCAGTCGGGAGGAATTCATTGGCTAATTCATCAACTAATTCGGGGACAAAAAAGGGATACAAAATGAATGTTGCCTTTTCCTGGTTTAAATCGGTTAAAAGAGTAGTAGTTCACCCACAAAATGACTTAATTTCTATTACACACCCCATGAAGCCTTGAATTCATGTTTGTTTGTTTGTTCTTTTAGTTTCTGTTGCATTCCTGAGACAATAATTTAACTGAGTGGACAGGTACTGTACAATTCGACTGTCAGTTCTTGTGTGTATTGCTGAGTCTCCTGATATGGATTTATGACTGGAGGATGGAATGATCATGACACTACAAAGACAATGAACCCAGGACCATGCGGGCGCCACCTCTCCACCTGCTCAGCGTACCGCGAGCGTCCAAATGAATAGGAGCTGTCCGGGTCGATCCGTAATGTAACCTGGCGTACAACACAGTGGCGACGGGCATTAGGCCTATGCTTAGCACCAGGCATAACAGATGGCGGTGCGTGTCTGTTGGGGGCTGGCTGTTATTGCTTGTTATAAACCACCTGGGAAACAGCTTTATGGATGTGTGTGTACGGCGGTCCTTTAAAACAATAACCACATGAATGCATCTCACGTTCCTGTCTTGAGATGAAATATGGCCATCCGGCGAAATTCTATATATTATATTTTATTGTGTTCGGAGGGGCATGATAATCCATTTAGACTATTCCCATGAAAACAATGTTCTAAAAGAGGGGGGGAGAACCTCTTAGAAAAAGGTGCAAAGTGTGATGATGACCAGGAGGTTATTGGTTTAACTCCCCAGACTGCCTGCGAAAAACTGGATCTGGAGAGATTAACGTGAAGTAGCGTTCGCTCTCCGAAGGCCGCAGTATATCGACACTGTCGTGTGGAAACCTTGTAAGTCAGTGGTTTTCAACCCTTTTTCATGTCAAGGTCCATAATTTATTCGGCATTTGAGTCATGGACCACCATTTGATGAGATTTAGCCTCTCAGACCCAAAACTTAGAATATTTCTTAAAGACTTTCAAGATTGTGTCACCAATTCCATGCTGTATAGATAGGACTGATAGCAGGTCAATCAAAAATAACATTTCTCCTACTATACAATCTCTTATTGTATACGCTTCTTGTAAATTAAGTAATGCAGGTTCTGTAACAAAATTTAACTCTTGAGAGCGTAAAATGAAACCCAATGGACGTGTAGGGTTTCATTTTACACTCTCAAGAGTTAAAGATCTATAAGGATCCATTTGGTTACCAACTCTCCATCATTTTGATGGGGATCACCTGGTTGGAGGGGGGGGGGGCAAGGACCACTGATTGAGAAGCACTGCGTCATCAGCGCCCACACCCTAGGTGGGGTCGGCGATAGGGCCTTTCTGTGTGGAGTTTGCATGTTCTCCCCGTGTCTCCTAGGGTTGATACCCTCACAAAAACATGCAGCAATCCTGGTCTCAATAATGCCTCCCCCTGGCCAGCCGGGGCGCTTGATGGAGGGGAAAGGAACTGGTTGGAATAACGTGTTCCTTCCACGCGCTACGTCCATCCCGGGGAAATCCCCCCTGTCAGGTGAAAAGAAACAACTTGAACTACTCGTGCATTGAAGGAAGCATGAGGTCAGTCCGTTGTCTCCCCAGGCGCGGCAGAGGGATAGCAGAGCCCAGGATTACATAGGCAATTGGCACTGGGTGAAAATGGGTTCCAAAATCGTGGGATAAAAATTATAAGAAAAAAAAGAAAAAGGAATAAAAGAAAAGCACTGTTGTATCATTATTTCAATATAGAGGGTATGCGCATGACATCATCATCATACCCGGAAGTTATGTGGAATCGCCTACTGAGTGGCAAAAAACTACATTCTGGCCTTGACAGCCCATACATCCAAACAGAAAAGTCCTATCTGATTGCATTAAACAACGTTAAACGATGTTAAACTCACTTTGCCACTCGATTTGTCACTCGATTTACCATTCACTTTACAGTATGTATGCACATACCCTCTATTGTGAAAATAGCGGATCTACAAGCTCACAACACCTCGCAAAGCCTCTTTCTTATCATTTGACAATTTGACCAATGTTTGACCAGTTTAGCATTAAATTACGAACAAAAACCACAAACTAATAAAAAGTTTAAACATTGAGATACAAGGTTTCTTTCCCACCCCGACAGCGACGATATTGTTACTACTGGCCCTCCGGCGCTGCTGCACACAAGAGCCGCGCGGAGCTGCACTCTGCGCTACTTAAGCACATGTATGATATGAAGCCATTTGAGCAAATCATATATTAATGGGTTCTTACTTTCCTGCACCGGGTAAAAACTAAAGTTTAATCATTTATTTTAATAATTCACTCTGTAGATTAGTGTAAAAGCACAGCGTCGTCATCCATCACCGCCTTTATGCTTTAATGTACAGTGTGGGGAGCCATACGTCATGCGTGCCCCCGGTGTCTTAAGCGCACAGTTTACACTCTGCCGTTCGGCTCCCAGGTAAGTTCAAGTCACAGAACTAATATTTCCCACAGCCTTTATTATCCCGCTAAGGTTGAATAATTTAGCGCGGTCAGATTAGAATGTGTGCATCGGGCCCTGAATTAAAGATGAGGCGTAATTTGAGCAGGAAATGAACCTGATTTTTGCCGAGGTATGTGTATCGAAATCTACTAATGACCAAAATGACTCACCGTGGAAGGTTTGAAAAATAGCTGTTAAAAACACATGAAATATGCATGCCAGATTGGGGGGGATATTATTAGATCACAGATGTTCTATTTGATCTATTCTACACAGAGGGAACCACCAAAGAGCCAGCATTTTGTACTGACCCAGTCACAATGGTGGACAAAGTACTCGACCTCATCACTTAAAGGGATATTTCACTTCAAACATGTTTGGGGTCATTTTAAAATCTACCCTGGCTTTTGTGAGCACCCCAGACAGTTGATTGGTTCAGTAATTAGATATTTGATATTAATTGTATCAGACACGCCCCTTCCTCCCTTCCTATACAAACCCATTGTCAACCCATTTTAACCATGCATGATGGATTCATCGAAAACAACTTTATTTAGGAACACGTTTCAACACATGCAGGTATCAGTCATACCTGATGAAGACCTGCATGGGTTGAAACCGTGTATTCCTAAATAAAGTTGTTGCTGGAGCTTTTCCATGATAAAAGGAATATCCAATATCTAAATACTGAAACAAGCAAAACTGTCTGGGATGAAATACAAAAGCCCGAGTAGACGTTAAAAACATGTTTAAAGTGAAATATCCCTATAAGTCAAAGTGTAAATACTAATAGTCAAATATTACTCAGAAAGTTGCTCAGTCAAATTTGTACTCAAGTTAAAAGTTCTTGCCGGTGAAACAAGGATTGAAAAGCGCAAATTTACAAAGTACATTCTTATAACATGTCACATCATGGAGACGTTATGAGCTTGTAGATTGGCTTTTTTCAAAAAATTGGAGTGGTTAATTCATAACGTACTCTCCCTGATGTAGTGGAGTCAAAAGTACAATACTTGCTTTTGAAATGAAGTGGAGTGAAATTCACAAGCTTCCACAAATACAAATACTCAAGTAAAGTAGAGATATGCAAAAGGCGTACTTAATTTACTTTGTTTGTGCACCACTGTGTAGTCTGCAGTCGCTACAAGTCACCACTCTGCTAAATAGGAAGGATCAGACATCAAGGACATCGATTGGGACGGGACCCGTACTGCTCAAAGCAGCCATTGCCCTTTTAACTTGTACACGCATGGTATGTTTGATGCAAAAATGGAATTGCATGTTTATTCAATTAGGCACGTTCAATAGCAACAGCAAAACGAGTCTGCTTTAGGGCCTGCTTTGGGACCTGTGGAAGCAAAACAGATTTAAATGGCGCTCTGGGATGGTTTATCGTATTTCTGTGTGAGAGCTCGTCTTGTACGGGGAGATCAGACTAATTGTGAGCTCCCGGCTAGAGGAAGAGATGATGCGGGCCGTCGCTCCCATAGGATGCTGTGAGGTCGTCTCACAGAATCTGCTTTGTGGAGTCAGTGGTGCAAAGTAACTAAGTACTGTACAATTTGTACAAAGTAATTTGGAGATATTTTCTTTTTTAATTTACTGGAGTATTTCCTTAAACGCTTTTTAATTCTACTCCACTACATCTCAGAGGCAGATATTGCACTTTTACTCCACTACAATTATTTGAAAAGTTTATTTACTACCGGTAGTTACTTTGAAGATTTTGATTATTATTGCAAAACATACATTAACCACGTCAGCCCCATATACATTTCGGCCATTTGAAGATAGCGATGCGATGCATTGCGAGCTAGTAGATCGTCTATTTTCAAAAGATTTGAAAACTTGTGAAACGGGACATTCTGCATAATGAGTACAGTACTTTCAACTGTTGGTACGTTTAAGTACATTTTGAAACCAATACTTTTGTCCTTTTACTCATTTAGAATTCCGGACTTTAACTTGTAAGTATTTATACATTGCAGTATTGATACTCAAGTAAAAACATGCAATACTTTTTCCACCAAGTGTGTAGAGTCTCCTCCCCTCTCCTCATCCTATTAGAAGTGAAGGAAATAAATCTGGGGCCGCGGTATTGATTGTGCTGTGTGTTGTTGTGTAAACTAAATGAGCAATCTTTAGCTGCAAATGGATATACAGCCGAGTCGTGTCAGACACCGTTGGATCGCTTATTTATATTTCTTTCTTTTGCAGGTTCCCCCCCTCAAGAAAATGAAAGAGCCGAGGCTCTAAACCGTACAACTCAATTTGTTCTCCCTCCATTATGCTCAAGACAAAACACTGTATACCTTGGTGGTATGGCGTAATGGTTGTGATCCATACGCATAGACTATTGTTGCTATTCCAGGGGTGCACAGATCAATGTGGTAAATAAGTATCGATGGCTATAACGCCGGCAGGGAATTTGCCTGCAGCAGAAATAGAATAAGTTGGCATTCTGCCACAATTTCTCCAGGCGATGTATAGTAATAGTCATGGCAGACAGAACAGGAGCATAATCTTCACTGTCGGACAGAAACCTCTCATCTCCATATTCAAACCTTTTGTGTGTTTTTTTTGGTAAATTAACGCCCTAGTTGATCACACTACAACGTCGCACCAAATTATCAAAAGTCCACAAGTTCAAAACGCGGTGCGGAACGACCCGTTTTGAGCTTGTAGATCTGCTACTGTACTTTTGATACCTTTGAATTTGGATCCTGAGATCCTTGGGACATACTGTATGAGGTCTCCACCCAACAGAGACGCGATATTCAGTTCCAAACTGTAACAAACTCAACAAGGTACCTACAGTATGATACAGCACAACATTAAGATTGTCTAAAGGTACCGGTATATACCGGTAATCTCTGGGAGCGTACATGTTGTGCTAGGCCTATTCATTTGCATTGATTTAAACTGCATAAAAAAGTTGAAATATGCAGATGGTTTCTGCTTGACGGCAACGATATAGCCATAGGATAAGTAAGCCTTGCCTAGTCCTGAGACCTATAGGCCACTAATCTCCTGTTTCCTTGGCATGAGGCAGCTTGATGTACTGTACAAGTACACCCCCTGGAGAAGGCACTAGTACAGGGTTCCCCAAGGGCCGAATTATGTCTAGGGTACCAAGCCGAGGGCCACAACATTGCAGGGGGCGACAGTGGCGTTCCCGCTACTCCAGCGACAGTTCAGATATCGTCGTTGTCTGTGAAAATCTTGTATGTCCAAAACCGTTCGTTTTGCATTTGTCATTTTAAAAATGATTTAAACTATTTGAGATATGGGTTTTCCACCCGACAATGACAATAAACTAGTTTTGTTGCTGCTCTTATACCACCATTATTACTGGGGTTGTTGGGGGCCAGACAGTAGCCCCCCGTGGGCCGCAAATGGCCCGCGTGCCGCCTATTGGGGAACCCTGCACTAGTATGTCACACATCCAATCCAACTCTTGATGCAGAGTGCCAAGCAGGGAGGCATTGGGTCCCATTTTTTGAGTCTTTGGTATGACCCGGCCTGGGAATGAATCCAGACCTCCCAGTCTCAGTATGGACACTCTAACCACAAGGCGACTGGGCTGATATAGACTAGGGGTCCTTGAAAGTTGAAGATTGAGATTCAACAGTCATAAGTCATCTACAGAGCCAAGATTGTGCCACAGTGGTGTAGAGAAGAGCAGAGATTAAGACCCTTGTCAGTGTCAGTACTATGGGCTAAGCGAACGACTGAGCCTACGAAGAGCCGCCCGCGGCATATACTGTAGTGTCTGTCGCCGGGATATGCCGCTAATAAAAGGTTTAGTAAAGTGTGACAGACCGTGCACTCTCTCTTTCTCTCCAGCTGTCACATAGCAGCCAGGAACAAGCACACATAGCTACCAGTAGAGTGGTGGAGAGCCAAGCGGAGATAAGACAGGCAATTCTGGGCTTATCCCGCTCCTCAATGGAGATTTCAACTAAATTAACTCTACACTCGGCTTATACAAATCTACACCGTAAGCCGCAAGGGATTTTTGCACTAGTTGTCATGTTCAGCGGGGTGAGACACCTACATTAAAGCCGCTTCAGACAGTGACTTGTTTACGGTCGTAAGGGGGTGAAGCTGCAGTGACAGAATAAAATGTCACTGTTCGGCTATAGAAGAACGAAGCAAACAGCACCATTGCCATGTAAAGTAGAGATGGGGATTCTGGGCCCATTCTTTGAGACACACAATCACACATCCAGGTTTTTGACCAATAAGCACCTTTGTTTGACCCTTCAAAATGGTCAAACAAGGGAATCACATGACGTTGATTCCTTTCCCCTATTCGCTCATAATAGGACATGACGTATGTGTAGGCAGAACAATACAGATGTTTTCTTTGCTTGCTATTTATTATGTCCATGAATTAAATACAGAGGGCTTCCAACGTAAAAAAGACTGTAAAAGGTCTTATTTGGGATGTTCCTTTTAGGCAGGGTGTTTAACTGTACTTTTCTGTACATTTCAATTGTATTGACTGTACTTGTACTGTTCTCCATTTTTGTCTGATAAAATAATCAATCAATCAATCAATCAATCAAGCAAGCATAACAGTTTGGCCAATATAGACGATACTTGACAATGCTTTCAGTGTTATTCTATTCACTTTTATTTCCAGGGAAATACATACATCTTCATTATGAAACATAACTGTTAAAAATTCTATGAAGAGGGCTGTATCCTCTAGCCTAGTAAACTAGACTCCTCCTGCCTTCTGTTGGAAGTAAACTATACTCCTCTTACCATCTGTCTCCTTGAATTCGAATCAGAAGGCAGGAGGAGCCTGGTTTACAAGGCTATGTATTCTCTAGGTCAGTTGCGTTATGGAATAGCTATACTGTGCCAAGAAAAGTTTGTGGCATCAAAGGAAAAGTCTGGTTTTAAAAAGGAAAGTAGAACTTTATATAACACTCAGGACATTTTAACAACATCTTAGATGTACCAATACTTGTCTTCTTCATTTTAATCAGTTATAGCTTCTTTCTTTCTTTTTAAAAACTATTTTCTTATGTGATTAAAGGGATAGTTCACGCCCAAAATGACTTTTTTCCCCCCTATCGATTACTCACCCCATGGAGACGAGAATTCATGGATATATACGTATATATTTCTTTCCCCCGTTTTTGTAGCATTCCTAAGGAAATAACTTGATGACCAGCAGTGGTTCCCTATGGACACACAAAGGAGGCTCTTTATATTGTACTCTTTTACCTTACATTTCCACCAATTAAATCGTTTTATTAAACTTGTTCCATCTAAATGTCACACAGAGCAGGTCTTCACCAGGCACCCCATTATTTTAAATACGACCACAGTAGATGTCAAGCTAATCCCAAAGGCAACCCACCACCACCACCACACAACTTAGCCACCTTTTAAATTAGAATCGAAATAGCACAAAGTTGTCATGAAGAGATTGCTTTTTGTAACACTCTAAGTGTATACCCTGCAAAGGTTTAATGTTAACGCTTTAATAAGGTGTTGAGCACAGTGTACGTGTGATGAACATACAAGTACATTAGAGTGTTGCCAGACTTTGTGAGAGAAGCAGTCTTTGCCAAAGGGATCACCATGCATTCTGTGACGGTACAATCTTTGTCAATTAGTAACCTAATGAATGACACCAATCACATCATCATGAATGGAATACGTTTGCATATTAATTAAACAGAGCAGTGCGCGCTGCACATTCAAGTTACACTATTAAAATAAAGCAATTGTGTATTTTCTGTGAGTCACAGGCTGCCGTGACGGCACGTTAATGAGGGACGGTGCTCGAGGCAGTCGAGGACTCCCATGGCCCAACTCCACATCGTGATCACCTGCGCTGGGCACAGGTTTGGGGCGTCAGGTTTTTATCCATAACCTAGGCTGCACATAACTCCAGAGGACGTACTGTAGCTACTGTATAGAAGTTTGGAGAACTCACTGTCCATGAAAAGATTACAGCGGCGCCGGTCACGACTCCCGAATATGCTCTCGAATAAGCGCTCGTATAGCCTGGGTCTAAGCCAGATCTGCAAGCTTATCTGATGACGCAAATGTTTTGGTCGCATGATCATCTATCACACACACACACACACACACACACACACACACACACACACACACACACACACACACACACACACACACACACACACACACACACACACAAACAAAGGGGGTTCCCTGTTCGATCAACAGTGAGCACACACACTCACGTGGCCCTGGACCAGTTTGATCATCCCATAGCGACGATACGTCCCATAGCCCGAAATCCGAATCTCCAGTGTTCACATAAAAACGCTAAAAAACAGCTTAAAAGTTGGGGAAAGTGAAAAACGGGTGTCGTCATTTTGTGCATATGCGAATGGTCAACTTCCGTATGGAAATTCAGATCTATTGCTCCAGCCACTGAGGAGAACCGGAAAGAACAGAGAGTTTTTTTAGGACCGGTTTTGATGAGGTTTCCTTATTTATTGTAGAACTAGACCTTACCCGTTCGAAGATATGTGCTCCAAAATATGTGCAGAGTGTGGGCTGTGGGGAAAGTTACTGTAACTGGTACGTGCGTGAGAATATGTGGGAGCATCATAATGTAAGGAGCAGCTCATGGAGGAGTGTATATTTATGATGGATACAAATAATTTAACAGCAAATTTAGGTGAATAGAAGTATGGGGATGAATGCGCTTGCTCCACATCGTTTTTTCATACCCGTTGGAAGATGAGACACACATCAAACTCACCTGGTGAAAGCGAGAGAGAAGAGAGAGAGAGAGAAAGAGAGAGAGAGAGAGAGAGAGAGAGAGAGAGAGAGAGAGATAGAGAGAGAGAGGGAGAGATAGAGAGAGAGAGAGAGAGAGAGAGAGAGAGAATGCACATTCCTAACTGTGAGAGAGAGGGGTGTGTGTGTGTGTGTGTGTGTGTGTGTGTGTGTGTGTGTGTGTGTGTGTGTGTGTGTGTGTGTGTGTGTGTGTGTGTGTGTGTGTGTGTGTGTGTGTGTGGGGCTACAGATCCCATGGCCTGGAGGAACGGACCGTAACCCTGACAACAGGCTAAGAAAACGCTAATAAACAGCTTTAATTTGGGAGAAATGAAATTCGGGCTCCGTCACTGTTGGTATTATGCTAATGGCCAATACCATGTGAACTTTGGGATCAGTTGCTGAAGCGAGTGAATAGATAAACGTAGATACACGTGAGTGTTAGAGCGTGAGTGAGTGAGTGCGTTAGAGTGTGAGTTTGCTCCTTTAATGGTTAGATAATAAGCAACCTTGGCAACTTTTTGTGCTTTAGAATGTGCTTTGGTGTAGTTATGGACAAGTGAGATGTGTGATGTAATATTCTCTTTGCTTCACCATGAAGATCCAAGTGTTTCATTTCATCTGAGGCACAGCTAAATATATCTGACAGAATGTAGTGGTGTTCCAGCAGCAGGTCAGGTTGACCAATTTTGTAACAGACAGTTATGGCAGACTTACATCATCACGGTGTACTCTGCAATACAAACCCCAAAATCAATCCTCCGCTTCTAGGCAACAGAGAAGCAGTGGTGTAAAGTAACTAAGTTCATTTACTCAAGTACTGTACTTAAGTAACCCTAACCCTAACCCTTTTGAGGTATTTGTACTTTACTTGAGTGTTTTTCCAATTTCCAATACTTTTACTTCTACTCCACCACATCTCCGATCCAAATATTGCACTTTTACTCCACTACATTTATTTGAAAACTTTAGTTACTAGTTACTTTTACGATATAAATTCTAATAGTATAATACATATATAAACCACTTTAGCCCTATTTTACCTTGGCTATTTGAACATAGTCAATATACAAGCTCACACAACGCGTCACGATGCGACGCGTTGTGAGCTTGTAGATCTGCTATTTTCAAACATGTTGTACTTACTTTTAGTACTTTAGGTACTTTTTGATGCCAATAATAGTTTCATACTTGTATTTAAGTACATGTTGAATGCTTCGCGATGCATTGTGAGCTTAGATCTGCTATTTTCAAATGGCCGAAATACAGTAAGGCTGAAATCTAAATGTATGTTTTAAATCTGCAAAAAAAAACTACTAACTTAAGCTAGCTGTGAAATGGGGCATTATGCAGCAAGTACTTTCTACTTTTGTACTTTTAAGTGCATTTTGATACCAATACTTTTGTACTTTTACTCAAGTACATTTTGAGCCCAGGACTTCTACTTGTAAGGGTGCCCTCACACCAAAGTACCTATGATGTTCTACACTGCAGTCTGCTGGGGAGGCAGCCTGATGGACAAGGACGCTAAGCGGCTGAACAAGCTGGTGAAGAAGGCTGGCTCCGTTCTGGGGGAGAGGCCGGACTCACTGGAATTGGTTGTGGAGAGATGCACAAATAACAAGAGCAGGGCCATAATGAGCAACGCTAGCCATCCTCTCCACAACATCCTAAAAGGCCAGAAAAGCAGTCGTAAGGACATGTTCTGTTCGTGGCCCTGCAATAATAATCGTTTTAAGAACACTTTTATTCCCTCCGCCATTAGACTTTTTAATTCAACTAGAAGGTCGGCCGGCTGTGCCGGCCTCCCCTCTAGGTCGTCGCGTTGCGTCTATAGGAGTAAATATTCGTCGAAAACAAATGCCTGAGGTACAGGGTGGCCACGATCTGATGGTTTGTTTGAGAAAATACATTTTTTTGAGAAAAAAAAGTTTTTTGAGAAAAAAAAAGTTTTTTGAGAAAAAAAAAAAAAAGTTTTTTGAGAAAAAAAATGTTTTTGAGAAAAAAGAAATTTGAGAAAAAAAAATTTTGAGAAAAAAAAATTTTGAGAAAAAAAATTTTTTGAGAAAAAAAAAAATTGAGAAAAAAATTTTTTTGAGAAAAAAAAATGTGAGAAAAAAAAATTTAGAGAAAAAAAAAATTTAGAGAAAAAAAAAGTTTTTTGAGAAAATTTTTTTTTGAGAAAAAACATTTTTTCGAGAAAAAAAAAATGAGAAAAAAAAATTTTGAGAAAAAAAAAATTGAGAAAAAAAAATAATAATAATAAATAAAACGTATTGGTGATGCGATGACGTGGTATACGGATGTTACTGCGATTGAGGTGAAAGAGAAAAGTGGAAAGTTGTGAGCTAACTATTAGCTATTTGTGTGTGTGTGTGTGTGTGTGTGTGTGTGTGTGTGTGTGTGTGTTGTGTGTGTGTGTGTGTGTGTGTGTGTTCTGGCTACGCCCCCCCCCCCCCCCCCTACGCCAATGGACGGCGGTCACCATGGCAACGGGGGGCCAATGATAGAGTTATGGGCGGTTTTATTCCCTACACTCTACCGACATCTGCTCTGATTCCCTACACTCTACCGACATCTGCTCTGGCTATGAGTTGAAGTGGAGGCGAAATGGGCGTGGAAGTGGGATGCGGCTCTAAGAAAAATGTAATAGTAGATGGCCAGCCGCTAGACCTGGATTACTAATTAGTTTTTTAGGCCTATGCAGTGGACTTTTTTATTATCCCCATGGTTACCTTTTTAAATGCTTTTTAATGTTTGTATGTGTATTCACTCTCTGTTTTTAACCTGTGTCCAATTCTTCTTTTTGTGTTGTTTTTAACTAATATGCCTGTATGCAGCTATGGGATATCTGAATTTCCCCTCGGGGATCAATAAAGTATCTATCTATCTATCTATCTATCTATGAGAGTGGAATCTGCATTCCGCCAATGCATTTCAATGAGAGTGAAGCGGTTTCATGCCAGCAGAGGATTTCTGCAAAAAAACGCTCCCTTCTCATTGAAATGCATTGGCGGAACGCGGATTCCACTCTCATAGGTATTTTGGTGTGAGGGCACCCTAACAGAGTATGTCTATATTGCAGTAAAGATACTTTTACCTGAGTAAAACATTTGAGTACTTTTTCCACCACTGGTTAAAAAGCATGACTTTGCTGAAGGGCTCCACCAACATCACAGCACTTTGTGTGAAACATCCCCGGCTTTGCAGCGTGTACGTCCTCAGACAGCCGTGACAAATGAAGGATTCTAATCATATGTCTCCCAACTCTGAGAGCCATGAATCATTCTGCATGAATACATTAATAGCTCATAAATCATACCAGGGAACATTATACTTCTGCAATTAGAGCGGTCGAGACTACAGCGCCAGCCTCATGGTATATTCAACATGTTTGGTGAATATTAAAGTGAAGAAAAAAAAAGACAAGGGATATAGATCTGAGGGGCCGGGGAGACGTGGTCGAGATGTATTGTTGTACAGTAGTTGAGTGGGTCTGGTGGGCAGTGGTGGAAGACGTTTTTACTCAAGTAAAAGTACCGATACTAGCCTGAATCGCTAGCCACACCCCTTTAAATTTTAGTTTTCGGCGATTCAGGGGTCTGGTGGTGCTCTCATTGAAGTCGTTTTCCTCGGTTGAAAATCTGAACGGCGAATCAGCGTCGCTTCAACTCGATGATGTCGGGGCTTGTGAGCAGCGTGGTGATGGGGTTTTCCCAGAAGTCATGTGTGATTCCAAGTAACCCAGTGCCGCCACCGGACCGTACCGCACATTCCCAAACATAAACATTGCGTCGCCCGCCGCAGTAACATCAGTAGTAGACATGTTTTGTTGTGTTTGATTACTAGTTTGTAGCGCTCCTATTCTGCCTGCTCCTTTGGTTAGCAAGTAGCAAGCAACGGGCTTAGCCACTGTAGCCAGCCACATAACAACACCAATAACAACTACGTCATCTGCTTTGCTACTGTTGTGATTGGTCAGGCGCTGAACCAATCACAGAAGACTGCCTCTTTGGCAACGCCCATCCCAGAAACTGCTGTGGATAGAAGCACTTTCAGACTGAATAATGGAGTGAAATGAAACGTCAATTTAGGCTGAGTGTCAGGCTATACCGATGCCACAATATAACAAATATTTATGCTACAAGGGGAGGAATGTATGGAACCTCTTAATAAAACCAGACATAACCAAAGGATGGCAATTAAGGCACACAGCTTGGCAGAGTTTAACATGGTTTGTGGCGTGAAAATACACCAAAGTGAAACTAGAAAGGTACAATTCTGGGAAATTGTAAGTGTGGTTGCCTATATAATTATTTTGCGATGTTATGAAGCTTAACCAATCCTCAAATCCATTATATTGTTCAATCAGAAAAGGGACAGAAAAATGGATTTTGGGGTTAGAGAAAAGGTTACAGAAAACGTCCACTGAACTCAATAGACGTTTGGGTTTACAGAAAGGGTTACAAAAAAACGTCCCTTGAACTCTTTGGACTTTTGGCATTACAGAACAAATGAAAACATGTTTACTTTAAGAGAACAATAGACTGTTTGCCTATAGCAACCACACTAATAAAGCTGGACAAGAACTATAGCCTGGTTGCCCTGTAGTTCAACCACACCAACTCAAATTTGTCAAACTTGTTTCTAACAGCAGATCGACAAGCTCACTACATGCCATACGAAGCATTGTGAGCTTGTGGATCAGCTTCTTTGAAATACCCGACGTATAGCATTAGTGTTTGTTTTGTAATAACTAATAACAATCTAAATCTGCAAAGAAACAAACTAATGCTGTAAAAGTATGGGAAAATGGAACTACCGTAATAAAGTAAAATAAAAGTAGTAAACAATTACCTACCAACAGTCAAAAGTGTGAATCCTAATTGAGGTAAAAATAAATAATAATAATAATAAAAACTAACCCTGTCATGAGACTTTAATAAAGTATTCAATCAATCAATCAATCAATCAATCAATCAATCAAAAAATCATACTTAATATATAGTATATCTAAAATATAAAATATGAACCCTTGTTGTAAAAAAACAAAGTTGTCCTTTAAGTCCAGTACCTACTTGAATAATAGTTTACTTTCCTCCATCGATTGCAGTAGCTGAGTGGGTCTAGTGGGGGAGGATGGGTGAAAAATCTCACAGAAACTGTCACGAACAGCTGTGTGAATCTTTTATATAAATGTTCTCTCTGTACTTTTTGTGGTTGATGGTTGGTGTTTGAGTTGACGCTCATGTCATCACACCCTGTTCTTTCTGCTCAATACATTCTGAGAGCAGGGTCAACCTAGCACCTACGCTCTCTCTCTCTCTCTCTCTCTCTCTCTCTCTCTCTCTCTCTCTCTCTCTCTCTCTCTCTCTCTCTCTCTCTCTCTCTCTCTCTCACACGCACGCACGCACACAGTCACCATATTTTGGCAAGGGGCGAGGTGAGATACATTAGTGTGCGTTTCTTTAGCAAATCAGCAACAAACACACACACACATTTTGTTCAACAGAGCTAAGAAGGAGCCACTGACGCGCTGTGAGCTTATATATCTGCACATTTTTAATAGCCAACAAAAAAATCTAAACATGACACAGATGCTTTCCCAGTGTTAACGTGTAACAGTGCAAATTAATTGCAAATGAATGCCCTGCATCATACAAGAGTTTCACACAAAAGTAGCCTAGTGAAAATAGCAGATCCACAAGCTCACAACGCATTGTGAGCTTGTACTGTAGATCGGCTATTCAGTATTTTTTTATAATAAAAAAGGAACGGTTTTGATCATAAAGGCCGACAAGGTTTTCAAGGTTTCCAGCCGACAGCAGCAGCATACTGCCAGCGTTGGCTCAGCGCCGGTCATCACTGAACCATTTCTTACATCCAGAAACTCTTCTCAGGGTAACAGTGTCATAATAACAGCATTTTGTCATTTACTCGATATTTGAGGTGCTGTATAGGTTTGCTGTTAACAACTCTACTCTGTCTGTGGACTTGGGTGAAGTGAAGGCTCTCCTTTCCATGACACTTTGGAAATTGCTAGGATAGCCTTGAGGCGATTACAGCGCACTGCTTTTAAAAAAAAGGTAATGGAAAGGGATAATTTCATTGGCCATGATTGAATCCACCTGCATCGCAACCCACTGACAATACTGTACACGTACAGTATATTCAGCCACAGTTGCTCTGCCTGCGTGCGTGCGTGCGTGCGTGCGTGCGTGCGTGCGTGTGCTTCAGGGTACCTGAAAAGGTTCAAGTTCATCCTCCGATGAGCATGGATGTGCTTGGGGCGACCCTGAAAGCCAGGAGGTTGGGGACATATACTACTTGAGCACAATATGCCCTGATCAGTGAGTCCCCTTGTTGGATTCCTGGCTGTCCGGACCATTTATTTCACTATTTCTTAAAAGTATTTCCCCCTCTAATTAATGGATTTCTTTAATTTTGAAAAACACATTTGCATTTATGCTGTGATTTTTTGTATATCTTTTGAAATATTGATAATTAAATGAAAGACACAATGTTGTTAACAAAAAGGGAAGGGGGATTTACTCGTGACCCATAAAAATGTATCCGCAACCCACATGGGTCCTGACTCCTGACCCACTGTTGTGCTGAGAAACAGTGTGCTAGAGGAAAGGCCATAGTCGGTGACACCAAAATATTTAGGGTTCATCCAACAGGGAACACATTCCATGAAAACCAGCCCAGTAGTGAAGGTAAAGTTGTTGTTTGATGGACTGACATTGCAATCCTAACCGCGGCAGAGAGAGAGAGAGAGAGTGTGTGTGTGTGTGTGTGTGTGTGTGTGTGTGTGTGTGTGTGTGTGTGTGTGTGTGTGTGTGTGTGTGTGTGTGTGTGTGTGTGTGTGTGTGTGTGTGTGTGTGTGTGTGTGCAGCAGCAGCAGCAGCAGACCAATGTTGTGACTCTTATTAAATCTATTTCAGCAGCATGTTTCCTTCCTGATAAGGCAAGGGTCTCATTTTCACTGGAGAGCTAGATGTCAGTAAGCCCTCCATTATTCCGGCTATATGCCATTATAATCTGACAATCTGCTAACATGCAAATGATTGTGGCTGGAGCACTTGTCCATTAATCATCACATACACAAAAAGATCCACCAGGCAAAAGATGATATATTTGTAGCCCTGTTTGTTTGTCTGTGTGTTAGGAACTTCTATTCCCCTGCATACCTTTGGATCATGACACAACTCCCCACATAGGCCACACCCATTTCTGCCATAACCCAATAAAAACCTAGAAAGCATCTGAAAGCATTTGTAGAAAATGCCTCAGGTCTTAATGGGTTAATAGATTTTCTGCAATTTAGCATTTTCTTCAAAACAAACTTTAAGCTCCTGCTCCTACAAGTCTTTGTCCAAGAACTCACCGAAATCACTGCACAATCTCTGGAGTCCTGATGAACACTTAAAATAGCAATTGGCTATAATTGCCTTCCAAAGATTGTGGGAGCCGCCAACTGTATTTTATGTGTGCTTCTTTCTAGTCTATTCCTATCAGATGCTGTTCCAATGCCCTCCAGGAACCCGCACCACACAAATGATTAATTCATTACACATGTTCCTATGAACTTGCACAGTTCAATCAGTGTTAGTAAAGTTGGCAAAATGTTTCCCCCAGCTGAAATCTTGAGCAGGGGTCTTCAATGTTTTTCAGGCCAAGGACCCCTTAAATGAGAGCGAGGTGAACAGGGACCAGGGGGATCTACAGCAGTGAACTATGCATGAATCTACGATGGAATCGAGATGCACAGAACCAAGTGACTATACTGGAAATGCATTGTTATGAGTAATTGACTTCATGGATTCAGTGACGGTTTGTAAAATGTAATAAATCCAATTATGAAGCAACATAATTGTAATATACTCCCTCTGAACCCAAGAGAAATGCGCCTATTCTCATAAAATCGCCTGTCTTGGCTAGATACTCCTAATTGATTCACTAAGGGGATCTACAGTAAATGAATGAGATATCCTGGGGTACAGGATGCATTTCCACGTTTTCCTGGCAATAATGCAATGCAGGACAAACAGCAACGTCCATTTTAAATTATTATTGACTTGTTCCCTGCTTTCATTGTTAAATTATTGACTCATTCCATGCTTTATTATTCGAATCAGCAGCCTACAATAAGACGTAAAAACACATTTGGTTTTCACATCATATTGTGCATGCTGTACGCCAGGGGTCGGCAAATAGATTCGGCCTCAGGCCAATGTTTTTCGACGGCAGTAGGTGGCAGGAAAAAAACATTATATTCAAAGTCTAATTTAAGAAATGTGTTCCTGGAACACCATGAATGACAGAATTTGTGAAGAGGAAAATAAACTCAATTTTCCCCTTTACATTACTGTGGATAATGAATTTATGGACTGACCATGTCGCACGTAGAAAATGGCACTAAGCCTAAAGAAGAAGTTGACAGTGAAAACAGGGCATTTAAAGAGGAACGGACAGCAAACCATGCATTCATCCTAATTGGTGTCATCAACGTAAAGCTGCTGTGTTCTGCAATAAAGTGTCGGCTGCCCGCTCGCGAGCAATATAATTTCATAAGGCTCCACAAGACGAATCATGGCACCTTCAAAGTGGTCTTTTCACCAAAGACAGAGGCAGTTTAGAGACGTGAAGATTGACGTTCTGACAGCAATTTATTTGCCCAGTGGCGGGACTCAGCTGTGTGGGACCGTTCCGCTGCTTAAGCAGCAATCAATTGATTATACTATGGTATAGTTCACTTCACTCTCAACGTGGATAATAATTGACGACCACTGCTGTAAACTATATTCACACGGCAGCCATTTTGATCTGAGGGTGGGGAATCCCAGGTTCAAGGTCACCGTGGCTGCTGCTGTGTGTGTGCTACGATGACAAACCTGTCCTGTTTGCATCATTTCAGTGCATATAGGCCTAGTATTGTCAGTGGTGTACAGTAGCACCCTTAACCATTCGCCACCCTATGTACTGAGCTGACTATGGGCTCCCCCAGGGCTCTGTACAGTACTTGGTCCGCTCCTTTTATCCCTCTACACCAAATGCACTCGCCTACAATTGGAGATCTGTCGAGGGCAGTTGTGTTGGGCAAAATGCATTGCATGTGAAATGGTAATTGTCTAAGAATATATTGTGATAAAATATATCAACAATATATTTTGTTTAAATGACATAGTTACAGTACACGGTATGACTTTAAACTGCATGGGGTTGCACAACAGGGTAGTATATCATCACTGTCGGGCAGAAACCTTGTATCTCCGAGTTTCAAATTTTTATGTTTTTTTGTAAAGGAAAGCCCTGCTTCATCATACAAGACTGTCGCACAAAACTAGTGAAAATAGCCAATCTACAAGCTCACAACGCCTCGCGGTGGGAGGCGTTGTGTGCTTGTAAATCAGTTATTTTCACTATTTTAAATCACTTTCAAAATGATAAATACAAAACGGTTTTGGACATACAAGGTTTCCACCCAACAACACGGATATAATGTACAGTACAATGAATAACCCAAGGCATTGATAGAGATTCAAGGTGGACAACAAATAATAGAGGTGACATAATCTGCTTACCCCCGGACACATTCTCATGATGTAGGATGTATTACATCCTCCTGAATTCATGCAGTCTTCTTCAGACTAGGGACTAATTAGAATCCAGTGTGTGTGTGTGCGTGCGTGCGTGCGTGCGTGCGTGCGTGCGTGCGTGCGTGCGTGTGTGTGTGTGTGTGCATGTGGCATCACACACCTCAAAGACAAACATGGCAGTGTATACTTAATCACATGTGACAAAACATGTGGGTCACGTACGGGTCCTAAACGGTCACATGCAATGGCACACACAACCCCAAACAATAACTTTGGAGCAACATCATCATCAAGATCGACGGAGTGTGTGTGTGTGTGTGTGTGTGTGTGTGTGTGTGTGTGTGTGTGTGTGTGTGTGTGTGTGTGTGTGTGTGTGTGTGTGTGTGTGTGTGTGTGTGTGTGTGTGTGTGTGCGTGCATGTGTGTACCTATATGCGGCCAGGTGTGTAGCGGCCCAAACACGGCAAACAGAGAAATCTAATAAAGTCGTGACTTTTTCTTATCAGACCCCTTTTGTTATGTGTGTTCTCATTTCACTGTATAGAAGAGGTGAAATTGAATTTGCCCCCACTTTCCCTCACCTGTTTATTGTGTTAGGTCCCCGAGCTTGAGTAGATGGAACACATGCACTGAATGGGCAAATAAACGAAGCACATCTCGCAGATGTGTTTGCAGAACAGCATAAAATCGAAAGGAAAATATGCCTTGCATATGTGAAAGCTCAGCTGAATAGACTCACTTATTTTCTATGCCACACGTCTAGGTATCTATGCTTATAGAGGGCAATCTCAAGACATTCTCTGTCAATGTTCTTATCTGAGTTCAATTATGGGTGTTATCATCATACAATATGTTACTTGCACTATGTACATAGACTAGAGAAATAGGAAAGTGGTTTATGTGTACTCTTGCACATTTCATCATCATCGTCATATTTATTTCAGTACAGTAGAGGGGCAAGCCCTTATTTTCAATGTACAGAGATACAGAGCACAATAGTCAACAGGAATAGACATTCACCTACAGTAACATCAACATACATGCATCAGAAGACAAAAAGCACTACCAGAAATACTGGTAGGATAAACCAAAAATCCTGCAACAAAAATGTTGGAAACTAATGCCCGGAATTGACCGAAGGTTATCAGATTTTTTAAGGATTTCTTGAGCTCATTCCAAGCAGATGGAGCACTGACAAAGAACGCTGCCTTTGGTGCTGCTGCTAGAGTAATCATATGGGATGGCCATAGCTGAATGGGTAGAGGAAACAGAAGCTCTCAGGTTCGAGCCTGGCAATGTGTCGAGGTGCCCTAGACCAAGAAGGCAGACATAGCTGAGTGGTTAGTGAGCCTGCCTGGCAAGCCAGGGAGCCAGAGCCCCTGGCTGTCCCAGGTTTGATTCCAGGCCAGGCTTGCAATGTGTTGATGTGTAGAAGCAAGACTCTTAACCCCTGAGCAAGACACTTAATATCTGCCCCCACCAACCACCTAGGTTCAAGCATGACCACTTAGGCAGCGTGAAGCTGAAAACTGAACTAACCTAGGGAGATCAAATAGGTCTAAATCATTAATGATTGCACCTGTCTTAATGGGGAATTCCTTTTCCTTTTTTTCCATAACAGGCGATCTTGTCCATTCGCCCGACCCGTCTATGGCTCCAAACTGGAGCGAATGGTTATGATAAACCGCTTATTTATCTTGCTCGATGGAAAATAATCGGTAAATGTCTGTCAAATATACTGATAGTAGTCCCTGTCCCTTGTTGCTTTATTGTACTTTTAGCACAGTCTCTGTGGAACACGTCCCACAAACATTTCGCTGCTTGTACACCTGTATGACTATATGAGTGCAGAGTGAAGATTCTCTCTTGGCATTTACATCATAAAAAGGGTGCAATGCTCAATGCCCCCAATGTAATGGTTCAAAGGACATTATCTGAGCCAAACCAATTCATTTCCTGTCAAGCAATGGACACCAGCAATGGACACCGCTATCTTCCTCTGAATACTGCACACATGCGTGCGTCCATGCAAAGTACAGTACATGTGCTGTACTTAAGTACACTTTTGAGGTGTTTTTACTTTGCTGAAGTATTTCCCATTTTCAATAATTTTACTTCTACTCCACTACATGTCAAAGGCAAATATTTTACTTTTACTCCACTATAATTAATTGAAAACTTTTGTTACTAGTCACTTTTGATTATTATATTAAACTACATCAAGCACTTCAGCCCCATTAAAACTGACTATTTGAAAATAGCCGATCTGCTATTTTCTAAATATTTTATTTCAACACATTTTATGATCTAGATACCTTGTGAAACGGGACATTCTGCATAATGAGTACTTTTACTTTTAAGTATATTTTGATGCCATTACCTTTGTACTTTTACTCAAGTACATTTTGAGAGTGTTTCTACTTTGCGATGATATTTGAACGTTTTCTTTGCTTGCTATTATGTCCATGAATTGAATACCAAGGAATTGTTTTATTGTATTGATTTTATTGTTTTATTGTATTGACTATACAATCAATCAATCAATACAAAAAAAACTGTACTTTTCCCACCACTGGTGTGTGTGCGTTAGGGCATTCACCAAATATTCGAATATTCGAATATCAAGGTCACTATTCGACGTTGTTCACCGAAGTTGAATATTCGCTTCTTGTCAATGCCCCTGGTGGATGAATTTGTTAATGCTCCAGGGGTTCTCAAACCTTTTTAAGCTGTGACACCCAAAATAAACATATTTGAACTGGGGACACCCACCCTGACAAGCACTTGGAATTGTAGGTATTACATTTAATTTGACTCGGTTCTGCAGATAAATATTGTGAAAATAGCAGATCTACATGCTCACAACGCCTCGCAAACGCGAGGCGTTGTGAGCATGTAGATCAGCTATTTTCACAATGTTCACCTCTTGCTTACTTAATATTTGACAGTTTTGCCAGTCCTGTCGAATATTCGACTATTCGAATACTTTGAGGTCGAATAATTAGAATACTAAAAATCACTATTCGTGAATGCCCTAGTGTGCGTGCGTCCATTCCGCACATTTCTCTACTGAATGCAGAACGTGATGCTGTGTCACCCGTCAAGAAACACTGGACGGAACCGTGGGGCTGCAGCGTCGCTCGTGAATATTCATACACAGCTTTCTGGAACACGTCCCGGCACTAGGAAAACAGAGTGAGTGCATGGGGCACTGGGGCAGTGGGACTGATGGTGGGCTAGCTCCCACCACGGGGACTGGCAGCACTTTTTATAGCCACATAAAGGTCTGCTAATGAAATCAATTTCATTGGGATCATGAACAACTCACAGACAGTGCTGTTGTTGTCCATCAAAGTATTTCCTCGGGAGGACTGCGGTTTAATACCGCGGGGAAATTAAAGTCATAATCCTCTCCTCGGATCAAACAAAAGCTCTCTCTCCCTTTTGAATCAATCAGTCATTTGTTTTCTTTGCCGCCATTAAAGTGACGCCAAAGTGAACCGTGTTTTGATTGAGTGACAAAAATTCCCGAATATGAGGAAGATCGATGAGAGGAAGGACCTGCATGTGAGAGACGCAGCGTTACAATGCACTAAAGCCTGTACACAGTACACAAACCACGCACGTGCACACACAATTCACACACACTCGCGTGAACACGCGAGAGGGTGCTCATGCACACGCACGCACGCACGCACGCACGCACGCACGCACGCACGCACGCACGCGCGCACGCGCGCGCGCACACACACACACACACACACACACACACACACACACACACACACACACACACACACACACACACACACACACACACACACACACACACACACACACACACACACACACACACACACACACTAGGGATGGGACGATATGAACATTTCATATCACGATTATTGTGACAAAAGAAATCGCGTTTTTGGACATCAGCCAAAAAAAAATGCAGATCTACAAGCTCACAACACGTCGCAACATTGTGAACTTGTAGATCGGCAATGTTTTGGCAAAGACATTTGATAGAGTACGTATATTATAAGTACCTTTTATAGAGGGTTTAAGTGGTACCGGATATCCAGCTCGGCAAATAAAAGGTTAATTGATCCCAGTGAATGACGGAGGACGATATCACAATGAATTAAATCTCCACGATACGATTATCGTGAGTGTTTTTTCATCACGGTAATATTGCTTATCGTCCCATCCTACACACACACACACACACACACACACACACACACACACACACACACACACACACACACACACACACACACACACACACACACACACACACACACACACACACACACACACACACACACACACACAGCTACCACAACTTGACTGTAAACTTGACCCTAACTCTTTCAACCCTAATAACCGAAAACAGCCTCTTGCAAAGTGTGGACAAGCAAAATGTTTGTGTAGGCCTATGTGTGTGTGTGTGTGTGTGTGTGTGTGTGTGTGTGTGTGTGTGTGTGTGTGTGTGTGTGTGTGTGTGTGTGTGTGTGTGTGTGTGTGTCGTCAGACCCGAGCTCGGCAGTGGCTCAGGAGGTATAGCGGCCACTTGGGAAACTGAAGGTTCCCAGTTAGATCTCGGGCTCCCCCAGAGTTAATGGCGAAGTTGAGCAAGACACTGAACCCCTAATTGCCTCCCGATAAGCAGGTTGGTGCCTTGCTTGGTTTCCTCCTCCATCGGTGTATGAATGTGTGTGTGAATGTATAATGCACAATCATTGTAAAGCGCCTTGGATAAAGGCGCAACTGTAAATGCACCATTTACCCAATGCTGGGTGCACCGGATCTCAACAATGTGACGATCGACAAGTCAGATTGTGATGCACTGTCAGAGCAGTCGCCCTGCCAACAAAGGGCATATATAGGCTATGTATACTGCACATACACATACTGTACACACACAGACAAGGCTTTTGAGGGACGGTTTTAGCAAGAGTTCACGTGATAGAATATGTATACAGTATTGTGTGAAGGAAAGAAGTTGCTTAAGAATCACTTAACAGTGTGGTGGCTGTGAAGAAAGGGCATTGTGTGTTACCATATAAGTGACAGGAGCACAAACAGAGGCAGCCACCTCGAGTCCATTTAGTCTGAGTGACAGTGTGTGTGTGTGTGTGTGTGTGTGTGTGTGTGTGTGTGTGTGTGTGTGTGTGTGTGTGTGTGTGTGTGTGTGTGTGTGTGTGTGTGTGTGTGTGTGTGTGTGTGTGTGTGTGTGTGTGTGTGTGTGTGTGTGTGCGCGCGTGTGTGCGTGCGTGCGTGCTTGCGTGTTTTCTATAGTATGGTATGTGGTGCCAGAGCAACTCCATTATACATGATTGAAACGTTTTCTCACGGGTGACAAAGACGAGAGAGAGAGAGAGAGAGAGAGAACCTGTGAGCCTCTACATCTGAAGTTGAAAGAGATAGGTGTTTATTATTTTCCCTCATCTACAGTATACAGCTTAGACAAATAATTCATTATACTATATTTTTATTATGGTTGCTTATATATATATATATATATATATATATATATATATATATATATATATATATATATATATATATATATATATATATATATACCTTTATATTTTACCATCACTTATTGTACTTGTACAATACATTATATTTTAGATGTCTCCACTAGGTCTGATAGCTATTGTTTATGTTACAGCCCATCCTGTTATGGTTCAGCTTGTCCTTGGTCTTATCCTGTGAAATAACCATTAAACAAAGGGTATTCATTGGTATATCATATCGTTGTTGTCGGGTGGAAACCTTGTATGTCCAAAACTGTTCATTTTGTATTTATCATTTAAAAATAGATAAAACTTGTGAAAATAGCCATTCTACAAGCACACAACGCCTCGCACCGTGAGGCGTTGTGTGCTTGTAGATCTGCTTTTTTCACTAGTTTTGTGCAACAGTCTTATATGATGAGACAGGGCTTTAATTTACGAAAACAACGTGCACATTTGGAACTTGGAGATACAAGGTTTCTGCTGGACAGTGACGATATAATTAAATATTCGTTCTTTTATTTAAAAATACTCTTTCACAGAATTAAAAGTTTTATGGTCATGCTAGACCAGGATTCTGCTGGATGGCTTGATTCTAGGCTTAAAATAATTTATATGAATATGTTTGTAAATCTCCATGGGAAAAATGAATGGCCGATTTTTTTAAAACACCCACTAAGATGCCCTATTGCCTCATCAATAATTGATTGATCCAGAATTCCACGACAACAGTATGTCCCGTGTGAGTTAATTTAATCATTTCTGCACTCAACACTGTATTTTACTGTGTGATGAAAAGGCCATGGGAATGCTATAATTCACACCTGGATGCAATGATATTTAACAATGTTTGTACTGTATACAATCTGCATAATATCCACAAATAGCACACGGTGAAAACACCATATGGATGAAACACCCCACACTGTTGGGTTCACATTAATCACTCATGCAGCACAAATGGTCAGATGCCTTATGTAATGCAGCTGTCATGACATACAAAAAAAAAATATATATATACCTATATCATGTAGATGAACCTCTGAATTAATCTTAATTCAGAGGTTGAAGTTAAATTGAGCCGCCCATATGCTGTCTGAAAATCACAACTATCTATTTTCATTTTCCACTGCAATCTTTGCTCACTTAATGAAAGGCTCAGACAAAAATGATGCTTAGCTTCCGGGTAGGTAAACTTTCTTTTCCTTTTTTGTTAATAAAAACATATTTTGACCAATCCGTATTGTAGAGTATGAAACCCTTTAGCCCTGAGGCAGATAAAAAAAAAAAAGCCTTCTAGAGTTATAGCCTGAAGCTCAAAGCGCAATATCTCCCCTGTCTCTGAGTTGGCATTCCTGGTTAACTCGATTCGAATTTATGCTGTGGGATAAGGATTGCTGCTTTGAAAAGGTACAAGACACTCTGTTAAGTAATCCATATAATGGGAATCTATTGAAATGGAAAGCTTTTACAGCTAAAGTTGGTTGAGGAAATGGAACTCCAAGAAACAACTTTTGTACAATTCAGTGAAAATTACCATTTCCTTGTCAGGGGTGAGTGGGTTCAGCCAATGTTCAACTGCAGCTCATAGTGACATTTGCATAGGAGTCGCCAGCAATGATAGACCTGGGAACACTTTAGTACTGTAGGCTACCCCAGTTTATTTCAAACTAATTCCTATTCAAATCATTGGAATTCCTGTTAAAAATTTACATAAAACCTATGTTTTTAAAACAGTAAAACATAATAATATCTCAGATTTATATGGCGCTTTTCTAAGTCCCCAACGACGCTTAAAACATGACTTATTTCTGTGAAGAAAACTCCAACTCTTGGTGTATACCAGTAGTATGTGTATCAAGGGAGACATGGGGTTGAGATACAGCAGGTGAGTTGCGGTGGGGGTAGTCCACCAAAATATAAGAGCACAGAAAACTAACAGCGCAGGCATTACACCATTGGCTATACTACCCATAATATAACACATTAACACTCAACCGTATCAATCAGCAGGCTTGGGAAATGTCTTTGGACACACAAAGACCAGCTAATAGCTGTTTTTACTCCAGGCAAGGAGTTTAGAAATATATGTCACTGCTTGACCTTAAACATTAGCAATTGATATCTCTCTCTCTCTGACATATTTGAATATGAAAGCATTGGACCCAATTTAACATTTTGCCCCAAAGCGGGCTCCAAGGTGAACAAAGCCTTATGAAATGGACAAGAAATGGACATGGCCACTAAATGCAAAAGGACATTGTCTTCAGTTGACTTACAGCTTGAGG